>NW_028301540.1:9830000-9950000 GCF_042242905.1 Orbicella faveolata | reverse complement strand
AGATAGCAGAAAAAAGGGCTAAGTGTTCGTCGCGACCAAGGACTTTCGCATGTCTTCTAATATGTAGATTTTTTCTCACTTTTACTTCGGTTAGATAATGAGCTACTTGCGTCAGAAATGCAAAAGAAAAAAAAAATATCGGGGTCACCAACTTTGTTCCAGACATAATGCCTTTGAAAAATAACCAAGAAACACGACATGGGCTCGAGGATTTTTAGCTGAAAATATTGAAGATAATGGTCTCAAATGTTGCCATTTTTTTACAATTTTAAGCAAAAAGCTAATTCGATGGTGTTTGAGGCAAAAATTAACCCGACCCGACGGAGAAACCTACCTCTAGATTTCATCTAACCATCACCAGTTATCGTAAAAGTTCTCCATGGCCTGGTCATACTGTCACAGCGTTTTGACCCAAAGTCATCCGAAATTGTTGGGTGGGAAAAATGTCAATGTATTTGGAAAAAAAGGCTCCTTTTTTGTGTAGCGGACACTGATGAGAACACATTGTATAATTTTTCATTTTAGTGTTTGTTAGTGAATGTATTTACATGTAGTATTTTATAATTATTATATTTATTATATTTTGTCTTTTGTGCGTACACAAAGGAAAAGCCTTGTGGGACATCTTCCTCGGCGGTAACATCTATTTCATCACTTGAAATCCACATTTCAAGGGTCTCCTTCAGTTGCCGTTCAGCAACTTTTTGAAGAAAGGACTGGCCTCTGAGAGGACTCGTCTGCGAGCCCTTTGAATTCTTTGCCATCTTTGACCACCAAAACAACAGCGCATGGCTAATCGTGTGTGTCCTTTGGTAAAAAGACTGAGTTCACTTATACTTTCCTTCCTTCGGCTTGGAATATCTTGCACTCAACTATCAGCAGATTGTACTTCGGCTGCCATCTTACATGTAGATGCAATTCCTAATGTTTAGTGTTTAGTTCTCAAAATATTATGATGAGTCATTGCAAATTGCTGATTCATGATAACTGCCTTAGAATATTGCTTTAGGGTTTGTTGTTATATAATTATCACTCACAGGTGGCCTCAGAAACCATAAATCAAAAGCCAACTCGTGATATGAGAAACGGACATATTTCATGTAAAACATGTGACAAGGCAGTCAAAAAGATTTCAAGGAGTTTGTATATTGCCTAACACAGTAAAAAGTTTACGGCAATCATTAATTTACCAAAATCCATTACGATTTTAAGGGGTAGCGAATGGTCCTTTAAAAACCCATGGTTTCGCAAAATTTTCGCCGAATTTCACGGGTCTCGCAGTCTCGTTTTTTAGCGGTTATGTGCGTCTCGCAGTCTCGATTTTTCTCACAAAGCTGTCTCCCAGTCTCCATTTTTTTCAAGGCTGAGAAAGTCGTTAAGTGCCGATTTGTTTATTTATTATTTTTTTCTTTTTTATAAAGTTAAATGACGTCACAATATCTTAGAGCCTGAACGTCTTGAGTTCGCATTTAAAACACTTTAAAGTCTCGGTCTCGCAACTGAAGAAATCAAAATGTCTCGGGCTCGCGAAGAAAAACGTTAATCTCGTCGTCTCGCAAAGTCTCGCATTTACCATTCGCCACCCCTATTTTAGGTAAAAAACTTTGGCCGGTTTTGATTGTAACAGTGACTAAACGCAATGAGTTCTAACATAAAACTCTGAATGTGTTATATACACAGTAATTAAACGTAAATAACTATGATCAACTTAATTTCTAGCTAATGAAACAAAATCCACATTTTATTTTACGTCTCTTCGCCTTTAGAAATACCCTGGCGAGTCAAGGGATATTCTAATATCGATGTTTCTGTCATTAGGACTTTCCTCTTCTAAATATCTTTCCGGAAATTCTCAAAAAATGTTCTTAATATCACAGAATTTTTTTTGAATACACTCGAACCTCCGGTTGCGACCGCCTCTCGTAAGCGAGCATCTCTCCTCAGCGACCAGTTTTCCAAAATACCAAAGTTTCCAAGTCAAATCACTATATTTGGAATCTCTTGTAAGTGACCACCTCTCGTAAGCGACCCGCAACCACTTTTAGAACTAAAAGTTTGAAACTTTCCTCTGTTTTTAACCTCCCGTAAGCGACCACTTGACAGATAATGGAGCGAAAAATGGATAATAAGGTGTAACATTCTCGTATTTCTTGCTAGTACAAGAAACGGAAATTTCTCAATGGGAAGACCGGATTTTTTTTCTTGAAATTGATTTTTACATGAAAAAAACATTGCATCGGCATTGGCGCATGGGTTAAGTCTCGGCAGTTACCATATTCTAAAGAGGAAAAATTTTGATCCGTTATAGTCTAAGCTCTCGTGAGCGACCACCTCCGGTAACCGACCACCTATGCTTGACATTTTGGATGGTCGCTTACGGGAGGTTCGACTGTATCTCGAAAAAAAGTCTAAATATCTCTTATTTTTGTCGTAAAAATACACCTATTTTGAATCACTTAGGCCAAAATTTTCAAAAATTTTCTTACGGCACTAGGAGTTGAGAGAAAAATTCAGGCACTTTGACGTTACCAGCATGCATCCGCCAATTTGGAAAATTGCTGTTTTAGCGCTTTTAGTGATGTGGAATATCAGAGGGTAATTGCTGAACTGGATTGTTTCTGACATACAACTTAGCACTGTTTCAAAAAATATCTCGAAAACTTCTAAATATCGCAAAAAATATCCGGCCTACTTCGATCTTTCCTAGGTAAGTCGGGAAAGAGGTAGGCCTGTCCCGACTTATCTTGGAAAGATCGAAGCGACTCTGTTCATAGTGTTTAAGGACTCGGGTTATCGTAGACATCTTCAGTCATCCATCCCGCTAATAAGATTCTTGAATTTCTCACACAAGAACAAGTCTCAAACTGAGTGAAAGGGCAAATCGTTAAGGTTTTAGATGAAACTACAAACCATGTGCTTTTTAGGATGACTTTGTACCCGTTAAGATAACCTTCTCTCAAACAAACGATGTGCTCGGCGATCTCTTGACCTCAGTGGAAAGTTAGCGAGAAAAACCGGTTCAGCATCTAAAAATATCCGAGTCATTTGGTGAGCAAATTGAGTGATTTCCACCAGAAAACAACTGCCAGTTGGGATCTTTTTGCTTTCTCCGAGCCACTAATGGATGTCCATAATGATTTCCAAGCCATAAATGTTATTTTATTATTTGAGAAAATGAGATGGTATGGAAATTTGAAATAATTCGCCGAAGAAATAAAAATACTTGCCCTTCCGAAGAGCACCAAGACGGCGTCTCCGTACAAAGCTTTATAAATCTGCTTGAAACACGTTTCCAAATAACACGCGATTGAAGAACTACACAAACCTAAATCTTGGCGGGGTTGTTTATATATCAATCATCTATCATATCTCAGATTCTTGACTTAATGTATTTAAAGGTTACGATCTTTAATTTATATTTTAATTGGTAATGGCAATAATAGTAATGGTAATTCTTTATTTATAGTGGCAACTCCACTTAGCTCAAAAGCTACCTCACAGGAAGCCCACTATTGAAATAACATAAATATACATTAATTAATAACCAAGTGAACAAAATTTACTTCCTTGGGTATTTTTCTTTGAGCTCTACGCGATGATTTGTTCTTGACATCACTGGATTTCTTGCAAGTGTAAGCTGTGAAAATTGCGTTCTTTTCCCAAGGTCTGTTGAAACTTTAAAACTAGCGATACAAGGGCAGCTCAAGCATTTAACCTCGCAACGCCGTCTTTCGGACAGAAACCCTGATTTCTTAATCATTGCAGCTAGCTTATGGGCTCGGTATGTTCTTGGTTGAACGCCGCATCTTGGATGTTGACTTGTAAAAGATACTTTTCAAGGAGCAATTCGAGGTGTAATAAAAAAAAATTAGGTGTTGTGACAACAATCCTGGCGCGCCAAAATTCTTGAGTCACTTTGCGTTTTTGCCAGCATGACGTCTTTTTGGTTACCTTCCCCATCCCATCCCAACACAATATTGGTGGGGTATATTGATGTTGATCTATCCAATGTAGACGCACTATTCCAATATAAGAATCATTCAACCAAAAATTCCAGAACGAAATTCCTCGAAAATTTGAAAATTTGGGTATACCTGGAAATTTCCCAAAATTGAAACGGGTATTTTGGTCCAATGAAAAGCGCCCATATTTTCATACAAACGGTTTCACACGTACAAATACCTCGTGTTGACACGGGGCAAAACGCAACTCGGAAATTGTCTGCCGTCTGAAATTGTATCTTATCTACGTTGGACTACATTGGAATGCACATAATAGTCTTGGGCTTTTTAGGGACGGGTCATTATTTAACGCCTGGGCGGAGGGGGAGTCGGAGGATTTTGAGGGGATCATTTTATTTTTAGGATAACAGAATGGGAGATCAGTCATAAGAGAGAGCTCTAAAGGGGGGGGGGGGGAGGGGGTGCGGTGGCAACCGCTAAATGTCACATGCCCATACAGACTTGGTGGACGGCTAGCTATTTGGCACTCTAAAAAGTAACTTTGCAGTTTCAAAGCACTTGGGATGGTTAGATTGCTGGTATGTCAACTGACATCAGATATCGGGATCCAGACTAGCAAAAACCACAGATCAAGAGACTGCACCATGGTGGCTTAATTATACTGTAACTACATCACAGCTGGAAATATTACTTGCATATCAACGTTAAAAGACCACTAAATGCACTAAATGTACACGTCAAAAGGTAAATATGTGTGCGAAGAGATTGGGGGAACACGAAATTTATCAATAGTTATGAGAGGGAATCACTTCAGTGAAATAACATTTAAAGGGGGATCAGCTAAATGTTACTGTTACTCCGACCGACCCCCCAGGCGATAACTAATGACCGGTCCCTTGAATGAGCTTGAAATTTCTAGCGCAAGAGTGCCTCGTGGCATAGTTTAGAACGCTTAGGAATACATATCTTTTCAAAACTTTGCAAGTATTTATTCCTGTTTTCGTTGCTTTCCTTGCTAGTTGATCGTGCTTTAGTGTTTGCCGATAAAAGCCAAAAGAAGGAAAGGAAGACAAATAATTAACAATTTAATGCCAGAAGCAATGAAAAATCTCAAAGCAAAGATGCTCGACGAGTTTTTGATAAACAAGAATATTGCTAGTGTTACACTTTTGCGTGCAAGAGTTATTTTTTGGAAATTAAAAGCCCCTGGAGGTTGCAACTCTCAGTGGACTCTTAACAGTTATGGTAAGGTTGATCCAACAAGTTTATTTAGTTTTGATGTACAGCGAAAAAAAAAATAGAATTTCATTCATCTTAGGAAATACGATTTAAAGACTACTTTTATCGAGGTTTGATTTTAATAATCGATCAGTGGCTTTGTTTATTAGAACTACATGCAACTATTCTCAGCAAGACAGCTAAACATTATGCAGTCCGTCACAGTAGCTAACGGTAAACGGCAGATTGGTGCTGATTTTGGATAATTTTTCTGACTCATTTTCTGATAACAAGAGCCAACAGTAAGACGAAATCCGATAGGAAATGGAGGGATTTCAGTTTTTAATAGGCAAAACCTTTAAACCAGAATAACTTTAAGTACATTACAATTCTTACTGCGTTTTCTAAAAGCTAAAGATATAAACAGTTGCCTGAGATCACACCAAAAACAATTTCCCATGGGAACTCGAGAAAATAAATTTCAAATTTCAGAGAAATTGTTCAAACACAGGTAACATTTCATCATCAGTTTCATTTCACCAGTACTTTTAATTCGAAGTGTTTCATATGAACTTCAAAATTTGTTTTCGACAGTTGGTGTTGTTAGAAATGATTTCGTCCGCTTATTACTCGAACTTGTCAGTGGTGGATTCCTTCTTAAAGTGCACCTAACCCCCAAAATTTTTTTTTCGCTAAAACGAATCTCCTTGTTATTTGAAATAGTTCTGCGAAAAAATTTTTGGATTCCGTTAAATCCTCGATTTTCTGTGCCCCGACGAAATCTCGAAAATAGCTCCAAAACACCGCCATTTTGTTTCACGACCGAGTTTGAGGAGAATGGGTCTAGCGGCTCTTGTGACGTCTACCCAGGAAGGTTGGATATCTCACGTCCTCTCATTTCCTTCAGGATGGTGCAATACACATTCGAAAAGTGCGCAGAAACGCCTTCCAGAGGTGCTATCGGCTGTTGCAGCAATATTCCAGATTTAAAGAAAGATATACTGTACAATTAACTGACGATGATCGGCTAATGGTGCAACAAAGACGTAAACGATGGTTGATTTTGTCGAACCGAAACAAGCGAACTGAATCTGTGAGAACCATTGAAGAACTCTCACTGGAATTTGTTCCGCAGACTTTCGAACGCTATTTTCATAAATTTTCTGCTTAAAGCTAACCAGCAATTTGTAGAAATACTACCTACAACCTATATCTTCCAATCCCGCAGTATTTGTAACATACAAAGTTGTGTGATCCGATCATGATCAAGAAGCGTTATACTGATATGTAAATAGATGGCAACTGTACGCCGCTAACCAACACTTATTTCTCTTTTGATTTAGATAAAAGTCGAAGATTAATCCTTTAGAATTACATGATAACAAAATTGTTAGACTCACAGAGTTTTTCGAAGGTTTGGAAATCAGCAGTGCGACAAAGATTCTGTGATATAGCGTCGAAAATATGACCGCGTAACATGTGCGGACCGCTTAGGGAACACATCCTTTTCGCTTATCCGACGAATTTCGCTGCAAACTTTGAGAACAATTTACATTGGTTATTTGGAGTTACGACTTAAAACGTGTGACAATGTGAAATCGGTAATTGTATGAAATGTTTCCTTCCGCCTTGCTTCCCGCAGCTTCAAAAATACAGGTCCAAACAATACGATTTTCAATCGATCGAAGCCAATGTTTTGGAGGTCATCAAGTCTCGAAAACTGCGACACGTACGTCGCTCTTATAAACATGAAGCATTCAACTGAAAGTAAAACACAAGCTGGATTTAACAGAACAATCTCACCTTGATAAAATACATTCTCGCTAAGGACAAATGTAAACGGGCTATAAACACGCGTGGGAATCTTATGTTTAGTTGACGAAATTACCATCCAAAGCAGTCCTTGAGTTTTCTTTCCTGCTTTTCGTTTGCCTGCTCCTCCACTTCGTATCTAGCTTTCCATTCCTAATATACAAGCAACTCATCCGCAAAGAAGTCTTCCCCTTCGTCGCTTGAAATATTGTAAATTGCTCTCAAAGCTCTAAGCAGTGAGTTCACAGTTGTCGAACGTGCTCGATCGAAGTTTATTTCGGAGTCTTCCGAATCGAAACTGAACTCTGACTCCAGTGACGAAAAAGAAATGATTCTGAGACAAAACTTGGACGTTTTAGTCCCAAAATACAGCGGAACGATTAGTTTTGTGTTCCATTTTCTCGAGCAAATACAGAGAGTTGACTGAGGCGCCATTGTGTTTGGTTCCTGGGTAGACGTCATCAGGTACCGCCGCCCCAGACTCCCTAAAACGCGGTCGTGAAACCTTCAAGCGCGACTTTGAAAGGGCATAGAAAATCGAGGATTGAACCAAATTCAAAAATTTCTTCGCCCAAATGCTTCGAATAAAGTCTAGATTCGTTTTAGCGAAAAAAAAATTTGGGGGTTAGGTGCACTTTAATTATAACATCGTCACGCAAGCATGGTTTTATTTCCAGAGTTGCCACAATGATCGCAGTTTTTGTTTGTTTTCATATTCCACAAAACCACTTCAAATTAATAACAATTTCAAAACCCTTTTAAACGAGAAGACATTATTAAAGTTAAACAGCGTTACCTAACGTGAGACTTGAAACATGAAAAACTTTATAAATTTTATAAGGCGCCATGAAATCTTCAGCGTTTGGGAAGTTTCCTCGTCACATTACCCTTCCCAACCCCTGAGAGCCTTTTTGGTGACAAAAAGTCGATTACAGAAAAAGTTTTTTCACTTTATGAGAGACGTCTGTTTCCCTCTTTGAATCGCGCAAGGATTCTGTTTCAAAACGGATGAACCACTGAGTCACATCAAAATCTAATTAATTTGAGGTTGAACTTGCCGCCATGGAGTCTTCGGGAATATTTAACGAAGAGTTTCCATACCATACACCAAGGGCCATGGCTTCTGATAAACCATTAAAAAAAATTCTCGTTTACTTGCTTGTTGTCTGTCTATTTTCTGCATTAAGAAGAAATATTTAGGTATTGGGTTCTGAATCGAGAATGGGAAGAACTTCTTCAAGAAATGAAAATTGATGGGTAGTGCTGAAGTTACGCTAAAATTTGTGGGGTTGCAGTTAAGTTACAGTACTAATTATTTTCTTTTGTTGTTTCTAAACAGTTTATTGACTTGTTATGAATTACATAAGACATAAAAAAGTTGCTTGCTGCGTCCTTGCAATGTTCAGCTCTACGACGAAGCCTGTCCGATTTCCTGGCCTCAACGAACAAAGAACTTGGCTAATATTCAGCCCTCTTGACATTACGCTTAGTCAATAACCTATATGTAATGCTATGTTGGACTATGTAAAACAATGGGGAATATCTAATTATGTATGGTTCTGTAGGACTTTGCAAGGTTTTGAATGACATTATACTTTAAAGTTATTTTCTGGAATGTAACCAAGCTTAAAGTTTGGTTATATTTGGTCATATGAGTTTACTAAGGACTTTGTATTACTATCAGGAAGGTGCAGGGCTCTCGGTAGGGCTATATCAGCTCAATGGTATGAAAGTGTATTGTTTTGTAGAGCTATATAGGCCTATGTGTGGCTATGTCAAGCAATTTAGGGCTGTAGAGTCTTAGAATGCGTGAAAAATAACTCTCTATGACTATTTCTAACTTTTGATTGAGCTTATGCCACGTTTATTCCGGAGTCAATCGAAGGCTTGTTATATGGGTGTTTGAATCCTCCGAACTGTGCCTAAACGCATGGTAGAACTGGAAATGACGAGAGGAACTCACTCACGGTATCATTCATTATTTAATCGTTCGATCTTTTGTGACCTTCGGGAAACTTCGGACCTCTGAGAAGAATGGAACGTTGTCGAACATCTTAGGTCATCCGACTAATTCGGCAAATCGAGCACTGTCGAAGAAGTCCACCCAGTAGAAGAAGTCCAGTAGCCCTTCCTCCCCTTCCGCGGTCCCTGGCTTCATTTGTGGTTTTGTACATATTTTTCAGTAGCCTAAAATGCCAGTCATCTCCCACCCTCAGCTTAATCCCCGGGCGATTAGACTGAAGGCGGAAGATGACTGGCATTTGACGCCAACCTTTCAGCATCCTCGGAGACCAAGGGCGGGCAGTCGGGACGACGCGATATTTTCGGGCGACGCAATACTTTCGGGCGAAAGGTTACTTCTTGATGTAAACTTTCGCCCGAAAATATCGCGTCGACTAACTGCCCCTGGGCCTCCGAGGATGACCTTTCAGCTGGCGGGAAAGCTTCTTGAGCCGACTGTATGAGAGAATGATCAGCAGTTTCCTTCTCAAATTCAAGATGGCGGACGGTGAGTACTGTCGTGCAACGAATGTGTTAAAAATTGCTGTTTGCACAAAGGGTGTGTTAAGTATAAGTCCTTTTATGTTACTTTATTGGAATACAATTCCAGCTTCCTCTACGAAAAAGCGCTGGAAAATGTGCCTAGTCACTTCCTTCTTGTCTGAAGAGACGGTGCTGGACAAAACACTGACCCCCAGTCCATGGACTACCCAAATGGACTACCCTAAAATGGACTAACCCTAAAAATAATTTTCCAAATGAGTACTATTTAATGTTCTTAGCTGCTAGTATACTTAAATTACACATAACTTCCGCTTATGTTCATCCTGTACAGCCTCTAGCCACCATTTTGAATAATTGTACTTAAAATAAGCAACTGCTGAACACAAAATGTTGCGAAAAGCGTAAACTCAAACCAAATTTCATCATTTGATTTTCAATGGCTGTTATCAATCAGAGGTACCGATCAGTATCAGGATCATACAAGTGTAAACATAATAACTTGAAAAGCGATTGAAATGTGAGCGAGGAGCCCAGTCTAATATTTGATTAGGAATAGCTCATTACTAAATGTAAATATCACACAGTGATTTTCTATTGTATTCCATACGATTCAGTCAGCCACTACACATGCACAGGCTAAAAGTTGACATGATAGGAGATGAAAAGAATAATGGCTGAATAGTAAACCTTCCAGGGACAGTGACAAATTAACAGTGTAGTCAGAATATTCAGTTCCTTTCCATCTATTAATAGCCCTTAACTGTTCCAAAATAATTTGCAAGCAAACAGCCTGAATCTGACTGTTTACAATGCATTTGAGAAAAACACTGGTTGCAGGTGTTATTATTATTATGTTATGCTTGCGTTATTATATTATTTTTACAGTTAGTCCATTTTGGGGTAGTCCATTTGGGTAGTCCATTGGGGTGGTCCATGGACTGGGGGTCAGTGTTTTGTCCATCATCACTAAAGACGCATGCTTAGTGACATTGTTGGAATTGTCCTCTCTAGAGCTCTAGAGTCGAAGTAGGCAAGTACAGCGAAGGCACTGACTGTAATTCTCACTGAGTTACAATGTGGTTTTTGTTCGTAAATGTCAGGTCAGTCGGAGCAAACTCTTGAAGAAGTCTTAAAATCTATCAAACACATAATTCTAGTTGGTAAAGGAGGATTTGGTAAAAATACTGTTTATGACACAGATAGCATGGACTCATTAAAACAAAGGAAAGAAGGTAAGCTGAAATCTTTGCATTCTGTTGACTTACCTTTACCTACATTAAGTCATTGATTTATACGCAGTGGGAGGGGCTGCGTGTTGGGGAGAAGCTTTATCGGACGATTTTTTATGTTTTGGATTGGTCTTGTTTTCGTGTTTCATGTTTGGGAAAGAGATTTGTTATCAGAATATTTACAGCATTGGCCACATGATATGTGAACTGGTGACACTTAGGGAAAAATCCTGTCTTGGATTCAAAATGTTCACTTTGCCTTTCCCCCAGCACCTTCTGTCTTTCCCTGCCCTACCCAAGAGTCACCCCGGCCCAGTGAAAATCTGTGGATCTACCACTGGTAACAGAGAAGTGTCTTCAAGAATGTATTGTTACAGCAGTACTACCTTGATCACAGTAAATGGCTAATCTTTCTGTTATCTCTTTATCTTCCAGGTTGGCATACTGGATGTTGACTTATGTGGACCAAGTATTCCAAGGATGATGAATGGAGAGGGAAAAGATATACACCAGTGGATTCTGCTGGGTAAGTCATAACATAAAGGATCGTCTTCTGGAGCCATAATTTCCGTGGCAGCCATTCACTACATTATGCATACACTTTAATCTACACTCATACTCGTGTTTGATGTGAAACAGTGAAATAGTGTTTACATGTATGAACTTTAGTGGCTCATTACAGGAGAATTCCTATCTCCAGTGTGACAGCAAGAAACTGACTTAAAGTATTGCAGCTTCTCCTGCGTGGAATGCTGGTCTGTCAGGAGCCACTACCCCACAGTGCTCTTCCTTGGAACTTTTATGGGTGAACTTGCTTGATCTTGGGAAGTTCTTTAATTCACAAAATTTTTATCATTTGCAGTATAAATGTTCTGGACCTGTGTATTAATTATCATACTTTTCATATATACAAACTTCACTTTCTAAAATTATTTTTTTCATAAGATCAGCTGATATGTTATTGGATCAAAGCTTGCCTATGTTCTTGTCCAAAGGTGTTTGTAAGTATTTACTTAAGATCACCTGAACCCTTCTGTTTAGTTGGGTTCCAGTTTACACAGACAAGGACCAACGAATGGCTGTTATGTCAATTGGTTTCTTGTTATTAAATAACAGAGATGCCACGATGCTGTTGTGTGGAGAGGACCTAAAAAAATGGTATTTACTCGTTTATGCTCTTCACGTACATATTTTTTGCTAATTACCTTGCACTGTTCGAGCATGTTAATCATAGCTAGATCTGAGTGTTTCATCATTGGTGAAACTCTACTGAAATCACTTCAAGGAGCTATGCCACCACATATTGATTAATTTTTTGTAATGCACAAAATTACCTTAGTTGAAAATGTAGGAAACTTCAGGTAGCTATAATTAGGCTTTGTTGATAGTGAGCAAACAATACTTAATTTTCTTTTGGGGGGGCAGTATTATGTCTAGTTGATATATATTACAAAATTTTTTATGTGACGCCACAGCTGGTCACTGAGTTGGCTACCAAAGTTCAACCCCTCGTCCTCGTCGTGGTAGCTGGTAACAGGAAAGTAGGGGATTGCCGTCCAGGGCGAAGTATGGTGGAGGATTCGTTCCTCCGGGCCGCTACGATAGACATGAAGGCCTGCACGGAACCCTGAAAACGCCTGGCTAACGGGGCTCTGGTGAAGTTTGAAGGGCTAATCACCCATCAAATGGATATCAAGGATTACAGAAACCATGGGAAACATGCACAAAGTCACATCTGTCTTTGGAGGAGAGAACGCCCCTTCGGGGGCTAGTATGACGCACCCATGTGAAAGCAAAAGGGAAGCAGCGATGCCGACCCCTCTCCTTACCCCAAAGACAACCACACTACTTGGCACGTGGAACGTCAGGACCATGTGCGAAGCAGGTAAAGCTGCTCAGATTGCTGCTGAGATGACCACTTACAACCTGTCAATTTTAGGCCTTTGCGAGACAAGATGGGTCGAGTCAGGCTGCATAAGGCTGTCAACAGGGCAGACTGTTCTCTACTCAGGTCACGAGAATGCAAATGCTCCCCACACAGAGGGTGTTGGATTTATGCTGGCTCCACAAGCTGCGAAGTCACTCATAGGATGGAACCCAGTATCATCCAGGATAATAACAGCAAGGTTTCATACTAAGATCGGAAAAGCAACCTTCATTCAGTGCTACGCACCGACAAACGAAGCTGATGATGAAGCAAAGACTGACTTCTATGAGAGGCTGCAAGCTGTCATAGACAGAATAGCTAGAAAGGACTTGATATTGTTGCTCGAGGATTTTAACGCTAAGGTGGGGAGTAACAATACAAGTTTTGAGGCAGTTATGGGAAAGCAAGGTCTTGTTGAAATGCATGAGAACGGAGAGCTGTTTGCTGACTTTTGCTCCTTCAATAAGCTTGTCATCGGCGGGAGCGTTTTTCCGCACAAGAGGGTACACAAGGCAACTTGGGTCTCTCCAGACAGCAAAACCAAGAACCAGATTGACCATATCTGCATATCATCCAAGTTCAGAAGGTCATTGCTCGATGTTAGAGCAAAGAGAGGGGCCGATGTTGCTTCAGACCACCACCCTCTTGTAGGCAAATGCCGTTTGAAGCTGAAGAGCTATAACACTGGCATGCAGAAAATAAACCACAAGTACAACATCAGGGTGCTGAAGGAAGATGAGTCAAAGAACAGATTCCAACTCACCATCTCCAACAAGTACCAAGTGTTGGCAAGCCTGCAAGAAAATGAAGAGCATCGGGAGGAAAGGGAGAACCAAAGTACAGTTAACGAAATGTGGCAGGGCATGAAAAATGCATGGAAGGAGACGTGTGAGGAAACGCTGGGAAGAGAGCGCAAACAGCATAAGACCTTTTTGAGTCTAGACACCCTGAAGAAGATAGAAGCCAGGAAGAAGGTGAAGGAGACGTTGAATCACAGCAGAACACAAGCTAAGAAGGCAGAAGCTCGCATCAGATACTCGGAAGTCAACAAGGAAGTTAAACGTAGCATCAGAAACGACCGAAGAAACTTTGTGGAAGACCTCGCGCGACAGGCAGAGGAGGCATCAGGCAGAGGCGATGCAAAAGAGCTATATTCCATCACAAGGAAACTGGCAGGTGATAGAAAGATCCCAGACAGACCTGTCAGAGACAAGAGCGGAGAGTTGCTCACTGACCAGTGAGAACAGCGAAAAAGGTGGGCACATCATTTCAAAGAACTACTCAATAGACCTCTGCCAAGCGAGATGCTCGACATACAACCAGCCGACACACCTTTGCAGGTCAGGGAGAATAAGCCAAGTAAAGCAGAGATCAAGAGAGCCATCAGACAACTGAAAATGGAAAAGCAGCTGGTCCCGATGGCATACCATCAGAAGCCATCAAGGCAGATTTAAACACCTCGACCAAGATGCTGTATGAGATGTTTGGCAAGATCTGGGAAGTGAACGAGATACCAGACGATTGGAAAGAAGGCTACCTAATCAAACTTCCAAAGAAGGGAGATCTGAAGGAATGTAAGAACTGGAGAGGCGTCGAGGAAAAGGTTGTTGTTATTCATCGTGGTAGATGCAATAATAAAGTGTATTATCGTTTGTCTCACGATGAAGTCACTTGAGATGTAGATCGCGACACATACTGATCAGTACCTAGCGTATGATTCACACCACCCTCAGTCAGTAAAGCGCGGTATTGTGAAATGCCTGTACGACCGGGCTAAACGTCTCGTGACCAAACCATCAGTAATCGCTCGAGAGAAGAAACATCTGTCATCTGTACTTGTTTCTAACAGATATCCCTCCTCTTTTGTACAGAAGATGACAAAGGCGCGAACAACCCCAAGAAGAGAGCCTGTCGCGGAATTTAAATCCACCGCCGTTTTAGCTTATGTCCAAGGAGTTTCGGAGTCTCTCCGCCGCTGCCTAGAACAACAAGGCATTCGCACCGTCTTTAAGTCCGACACGACACTTCGGTCACACTTAGTGCGACCAAAGGACACTGTCAACCCGGCTAAACAAGATGGTGTTGTCTACAGGATTCCCTGCGAGTGCGGCAAAGTCTACGTCGGGGAAACAGGGAGATCTATGCAGGAGAGGATCAAAGAACACGACAGGGATATACGACTCGCCCGTACCCAGACCTCCGCCGTTTCTGAACACACCCACGAGACCGGCCACTATCCTATCTGGAATGATGTCAAGTTTATTGATCGAGATCCTCACTGGTACACACGTAGGGTCAAGGAAGCTATTCACATAAGACTTCACCCTAATAACATCAACAGGGATAGTGGAATTGAAATTCCTGAAGCATGGATACCCACGATCAAGAAACACAACAACAGGAGAACGGTACAACAGCGGACCGCTGAGGGAACAGCTACTCGCCGGAACAATGGAACAATAGGAGGATCGAAATGCACCAATCACAGCCGACCTTTGTGATATAAATGATACCGTGCAATCAGTCGACCTTATCGCCTGAAGAAGACTAGCAGTAAGCAGTCGAAACGTCGCGATCTACATCTCAAGTGACTACATCGTGAGACAAACGATAATACACTTTATTATTGGAGAGGCGTCATGCTGCTGTCAACGGCGGGAAAAGTACTGAATAGGATAATTCTGGAGAGGTTGAAAGTAGAGGTGGACGAACGATTGAGGGAAGAACAGGCTGGGTTCAGGAAAGATAGGTCACGCGCAGATCAAATTGCCACCCTGAGGATCATCTTGGAGCAGTCGTTAGAGTAGAACTCTCCTGTTTATGCGACCTTTGTGGACTATGAGAAGGCATTCGACAGTGTTGATAGGGAAGTGTTGTGGCAGCTGCTACACCCCTATGGTATCCCAGAGAAATACATCACTCTAATACAGAAGACCTATGAGAAGTGCACCTGTAGAGTCATCCACAACGGAGTTCTTTCAGAACTGTTTGAGATGCTCACTGGAGTGCGCCAGGGTTGCTTGCTGTCGCCCTTCTTGTTCCTGCTTGTCATCGACTGGATAATGCGGAGGACGACAGAAAAACATCAGGATGGCATACAGTGGACACTCACGACCCGGTTAGAAGATCTGGACTTCGCCGACGACATCGCCCTCTCTCACATAACCACAGGAGCATGCAATCCAAGCTAACAAGACTGACAAAAATCTCAATGCAGACGGGCCTTAGGATCAGCAAATCCAAGACGAAGGTAATGAGGGTTAACACCAGTAATACAGACAGGATAGAATTAGATGGGGATGAAATCGACGAGGTGGTGGACTTTGCGTACCTTGGAAGTAGCATCAGCAACGACGGTGGATCTGATCAGGACATACGAGTGAGGATCGGAAAGGCAAGAACTGCATTCGCCATCTTGACACCTGTTTGGAGATCAATTTAGTGATTTCCAGAAAGACCAAACTACGGCTATTTAATACCAACGTAAAGTCGGTCCTTCTTTACGGCTCTGAAACGTGGAGAGTAACAAAAGCAAACTCCACCAAACTGCAGACCTTTGTCAACAAATGCCTGAGATCCATAATGGGCTTCCACTGGCCAGAGGTCATAACAAATGAAGAACTATGGACAACAACTGAGCAGGAAAGGATCAACATTCAGATAAGAAGGCGAAAGTGGGGTTGGATTGGGCACACCCTCAGGAAAACTAACTGCAATGTCACCAAGCAGGCACTGAGATGGAACCCACAGGGGAAGAGGAGCCGAGGCCGTCCCAGAAACAGCTGGAGGAGGACGGTCGATGACGAGGCGAGCAAAGCAGGCTACACCTGGTGGCAGCTTGAAATGATAGACCAAAACAGACCAAGATGGCGAGCAATGGTTTCCGTGGACCTATGCTCCAAGGGGAGCGAAAGGGTTTAATGATGATGATGATGACAGCTGGTCACCACTGGATCTATAGTGTGACTATTTGTACCAAAAGTTATGCAAATTCTTTCGGAAACACTGTGGCTTTTCTAGGCTTTTGAAATGAAAGGAAAATGTTTGAAATCAGCAAAATAGTTTACTATTATTTTAAAACAACTTTGTTTCAGGCCAGTGCACCATAATGTCTGCAATGCGTTTTTATTAACGATTTTTAAAATGAAGCAATTCTGTAGAGTGCTACAAACATTTTCATGTTCCTGCAGACTTCCTCGAGTTCTCAAGTGACAGTTACCGGTATTTTTTTTTTAAGCAATGATCAAGCAGTTTCTATCGGATATGTGTTGGGGTGAACTGGATTACCAGCTTATTGATACACCTCCACGTATGATGACTATATAAAATGTTATTTTCAGAGGCTTGTGATGTACTGATGTGTGAGCTAAAGAGGCCCAGTGGTTAATGTCATACACTGTAGATCAATAGGTCTGGATTCAAGGCCTGTTCATGGGTCTTTGTACTGAATTCTTAAGCGAGAGACTTGACTTACAATGCCTCTCATCACATAGGAGGAGAAAGGAGTACTAACCAGTTGTTGGCTATCTTGAACTGCAAACATATGGGGATACTAGAGGGTATCCAACAATAGACTAGCTCCCCATTAAGGACGTTTAAGGGAGAGGTAACAATACCCCATACTAGGAGACTGGAGCTGACCTCCCTTGATCGGAACAGATATACTCTTTATTGTTAACTCTGCTGATAGTACAATAGTGCACATTCATTTTGCAGTATTTAGTGTAATCCTACATGTATCATTATTTCTCTGTTCTAAGATTGGTTTTGTTCAATCCGGGAACATCTGATGAGCACATAAATGATTACAGTTAGTAGAAAATCTGCAACATTACAATCCAGGTGGAGCAGTTTTTGTCATTACTCCTCAGGTATGCATATTAAAGTATTTTATTTTATAGTAAACTTTCTACAAATGTTGACAATTTTATTTGTAAGCTTTATTTGGATTTCGGAAAGTTTACGTTTGCTTAATTAGTGAATTGTGACTAATACATCATGATTTAGCCCTAAGAGCATTGAAGAAAGGCCAGCCTTTCACTTAGGCATTTACTAGCCTTTTAACAGTCAATCAATCCAGATGGAATCGGCTCTAATCATTGTTTGGCCAAAACCTAAGATTAGTTTAGTATCAGTTGATGGGCAAAATTGGTCTCCAGTTTTGAAATTTTAACCCTCATTTTTTCCCTTTGTTCTCAAAGAAAATTATCAGCAGTTGCTCCTGGGCATGGGATAATCCTCCATCTTCAATTGCTTAATAAAAGATTTGCAAGAAATTTACCAGAATGAACTAGTATGTAATACTTGGCATTTTGATAGATTTTTGGATAACATTTCTGTTGTTTCTCAGGGTGTGACAGTGTCTGACATCAGAGGAGAACTAACATTCTGCAAGAAAACTAAAATCCCAATCCTATGGTGGTGGAGAAAATGAGTGGATTTGTCTGTCCTCACTTGTAGTGCAACTGTCAGCCTCCTATACAGATGCTCATTGGAAGAAACACCCAAGGGGGGGTACTCCCATATTTGGGCTATATAGGTTTGTGTCATAGGATAGGGTATAGTTTTGGGGGGTTCTCAATCCTTAAATTGGATATCATTTTTGCCCCTGTCGAGATTACAATTATTGCATTCACAGTTTGATCCCGTAATAGACAGGGTACGTACCTAAATTGTGTCTGCTAACATTGCAGTGCGTAAATGCCCAGCTAAACGGAAAATAAGTTCTTTAGTTGATGCTTTTAAACATCCAGTGTCACAGAAGTAAAATACAGCTGACCAGTTCGTGCCATTCATAGTTTTTGTTTTTTCCTTGAATTGGATATCATTTTCTTGGTTCGGGCCTTAAACAGGGAACAGTATCTTTTGCTTCATCCTTATATAGGGTCAGGGCTTTAAGACCTTTCGCTGCATGCCTACGGTATCTGGGAGGAACCACTGCCTGACAAGTCCATGCAAAATGCATGCGGGGAAGAGGCTATTCCTTTATATGATATTAAAAAGAATATTTAATACGCTATGACTTGTTGTATTTTTAACTGTTATATAGTGTACCTTCATCTTCATATTACGAAATAATATTCCACTTTCCTTTAGGAGTGCACAAATGTGTTTTCAGAAGGAGGAGGTGAAGCCTTGGCAAAGAACTGCTATGTTCCAGTTAGGAAAAAATGCTTACTAATTAACACTGGGGACTACACAGGAAGTAAAGGGGGAATAGAGGAGAAAGCTAGTTCATGTTTTGTGGAAAATGGTCTTTTCACCATTTATTGCACTTGTCTATATTAGTATCAAGCAGTGAAGTATATTTTGGAAATGCAAAGGTCTCATTTGCTGGAAGCTTAAGGAATGTCAACCGAATTCTTTGTTATTTCAATTTTATCAAAGAGCAGAACAGATTGTTTGTGATCTAGTCGAGGGGTCATTTTGCAAATTGCAGAAAATTCCCACTGATGTGATGTGTTCAATTTTACATTGAAGTTAGTCAGTTTCCACAGAGGAAAGTCTTCTTCATGAAGCTATATCTTGCTTTCAGCTCTTGAAAGAATAATTTTTTCCTTCCTTGTAGGTTCATTTCCACTGGATTCCAGTCTCACACAATCCTTAGATGGCCAAACCTTTATTGATTTGTTTCCTAACTCACCAACACTAAAAGCAGTAAATGTAATTACTTCCAAACTGTTAGAAATGGAAAGCAATGGAGATCAGTGATTGAAGGAACAAGTATTTTTTTTTTTGAAAAATGGTTGTTGAGTATGTGGCATTTAAACAGTTGGATAAATGTGACTGAGATGGCATAGTGATCAACCACTGGTTTCTCCTTACAGTGCCAGTCTCTTATCAATCAAACCGGTGATGAGAGTTATGGCAATCATCAATCAAGCCCTGCTCTAGTCATTAAGGACGAAAACATAGAAAAATATAGCTTTGCCCCTCTATGGACGCTTTTGCCACTCACTTAAACCAATGGAAGCATATAAACCACACGCAATAGCCTCTTTCACAAATTTCTACTTGCTAAAGGAAGAAAGTGTGATTACTGAACAGCATCTTGATTTGGGAAAAGCTTTGTTCGAATTTTCCTTCAATACATAGTTACATGGTATATGCGACTTCAAGACTTGTTTTGTCTGTGACCTCTTCAGTTGGTCGCTAGTTAAGATTTGAATTTGGGATGACTTCATGTAACCATGCACGAAAAATAGAACTTGATACTGAATAATAACAACTGACAGTAATACAACCAGATAGAAACAATAAAAATAAGATAGAAATAAACCAGTAAGTAAATGAATAAGAAAACTGAAATAAAAAAGAAAATTATTGGTGGTATCAAGGTTTACATTTCATGCATGGTTACATGAAGTCACCTTGGATTTAAATCTGTTATGGGGACCAAATTAAGAGGTAAATGAAACTAGTTTTGTAGTTGTGTATATTAGTGTAACTGTGTGTTGAAATAAGATTTGGATCCAGTTTTTCCCTATCGAGGTGACATTGAATGATTGTACTTTAATGTTGACAAGCAGACTGATGTTGCAGAAATGATTTACAATCAGAAAAAAAATTTGAATGAGGTCTTTCCTAATCCAGACAGTTGCAAATCATAATTTTACATGGCCAATAATATACCTAAGATTCTTTGTTCAGAAACTCATAAAATGTTCCAGCTGAAAGGTCAATTTAAAAAAAAATGGAAATAAATACGAGTGGTACTCCCTCAGTTATCTGCATGGTATTTTGTGATTGTAAGAATTGCATGAACAATCAACATTTGAGTTACTTTTACGTGTAAGAGAAATTAACACGGGGACGCCAGATTTCCATTTTTTTGTTTTTAATTTAGTGAGTTAGTGAGCAAGCATGACAATACAAGAGTTATTTTTTTGTGAATTAGAAGCCCCTGGAGGTAGCAGCACTCAGTGGACTCTTCACAATTACGAGAAGATTAATCCAACAAGTTTGTCTAGTTGTGATGAACAGCAAAAAAGAAAACACTTTAAGAATTTGTTTTACCTTGGGAAATGTAATATTAAGCCTGCTTTATGAGGTTTCATTTTAACAATTGATCAGTGACTTTGTTTATTAGAACTAAATGGCACTGTTCCCAGCAAGACAGCTAGACATCATGCAGTCTGTAATAGTAGCTAATGGTAAACAGCAGATCGGTGTTGATTCTGGATAATCTTTCTGACTCATTTTATGACAAGAACCAATTTAAGTAATATATAGATTAAGCCAAGCTTAAAAGCTGAGCTCCTGATTACAACAAGTTAACCTTGCTTGA
The DNA here is from genome assembly GCF_042242905.1 of Orbicella faveolata. Taxonomy (NCBI): domain Eukaryota; kingdom Metazoa; phylum Cnidaria; class Anthozoa; order Scleractinia; family Merulinidae; genus Orbicella; species Orbicella faveolata. Next base: position 9,929,060 of record NW_028301540.1, on the reverse strand, counting down.
GCCTGGGATCCAATCGAAAACCTGTACCTGGGCAGTAGCCAACTTTAAAAAAAAAACATGTGACCTTGATGAGCTCTGAAAATGAGCCTGAGATATGGTCAAGTGATACTGGTCAGTGGATACCTTGTTTTGACAGCTGTCAATTGAACATAATAGGATATCAAAGATGTATGCTGTAAACCCGCCCCTCCTGATCTCTAAGGGAAAAGCCTTGGGAGCAAGGTTGTTGCAGAGTGACATTTCACATTGATTTACATGAAGGGGAAGTACGGACGTACGGACAATCACGTGACAACCACAATTTTTTAGCTCGATGGGTAACCACATTTTCTAAGCAATAGGGCTCCGCTCACTCGCCGTCGGCGCGCAGGAGCTCCGTTATAACATCGTCACTCAATAGCATGGTCTTACTCTGTTGCGAGCAATGACCGCAGTTTTTTTAGGTTTTGATATTCGACAAAACCAGTTCAAATTACATAATATCGATATCAAAACCGATTTAAACAAGAAGAAATCATTGGGTGTAAACAGCGTTACCTAACTTGGGACTTGAAACAACCAAACACATGAAAAAACTGTATAAATTTTATAAGACGCCATGAAATCTGCAGAGTTTAGGAAGCATTACCCTTCCCAACGCCTGAGAGCCTTTTTGGTGAAAAAAGTCAGTTACAGAAAACGTTTTGTCACTTTACGAGACACGTAAGTTTACCTCTTTGAACTGCACAAGGAACTGTTTCAAAACGAAAGAACCACTGTGTTGCCTCAAAGTCTAATCTAATTAATTTGCGGTTAAATTTGCCGTAGTGCCGAATATTTGAAGAGTTCCCATACCGTAAACCTTAAAAAAAAATTATCGTTTTTAAGAATTGCCATTAATAAAAGATATTAAAATACCTTTGAAGGACACTAAAACAAAAGAGACGTCCAAACATTTAGATCAGGATTAAGTTTCTGAACTTCCCGCTGGATTAGCTTCTTGTTTACAGTCAAACCAAGTGAAGCGTACCCCTCAAGATTACATTAATGAATTGATTATTTGAATATTGAACCCGCTAGTCGTTTCAAGAATGCAATAATAAATTGACTATTTGAATATTAAACTCGCTAGTCATTCAAAAATCAATAGTAAATTGATTTTTTTGATTAGGCCCATTAGCTGTATTCTTGGAAAGACTAGTGGATCCAATTTTCCAATAATCAATTCATTATTGTATTCTTGAAACGACTAGCGGGTTCAATATTCAAATAAAATAATAATGTAATCTTGAGAGGTGCGCTTCACTTGGTTTGACTGTAATTTGTTTATTCCGACCGTGTGAACAAGAGTCACTGATTCGTCAGTTTCAATTGCAACCACTCGTGCGTGAAAAACAAAAGTGTCAAGTTACCATTTGAAACTAACAAATAAAAATATCTTGCTACATTTACTTGCGACAAAAACAAATTTAAAAACTAGGGAGTGTTCTCTTTCATAACTAGCCGTCCGTTATTTCGGACAGACCCTGCCGAATTTAAGGCCCGTTCCAAACGCCGCTCCATTCATGCGCCGAACCTAACTGATGAGTTAAGTACGGCAAAAGAGCGGCGTTTGAATCAGTTTGGTTCGGCAGGTTAGGTTTGGTGCGGCAAATAATATTAATTCGGCAGGGTCTGACGCACTATGCGACGTTGGAGCGGCAGCTGATTCATACGGCGTTCTCCTCATGTGTCGAACCTAATGCATAAATTACTGTAATATATATTTTAATATAACGGGACTCGTGATTGGCTCAAAATTGAGTGGCGTGACCAGTCATGCATGAAGCTCAAAGTCGTCGCTAAAAATAAAGACAACAAAATACCATTATGAGAAACGGGACTGTAGAAACGAGTTTCTTTAGCGCAAATTCATTTTTTGCTTTTTCTTCGTGGTAATAGCCCGGCTTATTAGATTTCCCTTTAACAAGTCGATTTAACCGGGAGAAAACCTGTCTAAATACAGACACTGAACCTTGAGTTTGAATTTGCTTCCCTAAATATTGCTATAACAGCAGATAACAGCAGATAACAGCGAAATGTTAGTCACAGCTTTTCTATTTGGACAGAGTTCGTGAATTCAGAACGCATATTTTCTCGTCGAAAATTGTTACCACCGGCTTCCCGAATTAAGTTCGACGTAAGTACGCCGTCTGAACCAGCTGTCGCTCTAAAGTCGCGCTAAAGTCGAATTTAATCAAGTTTGGTTCGGCAGATGAGTGGAGCGGTGTTTGGACCGGGCCTAATGTTGTTTGCCGCAGCAAACCTAACCTGCCCAACCAAACTGATTCAAATGCCGCTCTTCTGCCGTACTTAACTCATCAGTTAGGTTCGGCGAATGAATGGCGCGGCGTTTGGAACGGGCCTCAGTATCGATTCCAAGGATGGATACAACGAGAAGACAGTATTACTCCGTGAACGGCGCTACTTAGTTGAAACTTGCATTCACAAACTGAAAAATTTTGCGCAAACATAAATGGTTTGGACTGAATTATTTTTTCGTGAACTGCACGTAATGCAAATGATATCGATGGCAGCCTGTCGAATCAGCACGGAGGAAAGCCCCCTCACCATCCCAATAGTGCATTTTGCATTAAAAGTAATCGTTCCTTTGCACTAAAAACAATCGTTCCTGTTCTAGAATTCACCAAGTTATCGAGCGGCTAAGACTCATTTCATTCGAAATTTCACGTAATGCAAAAAGCAAAGCCCCCGGGACAAAGCCTTGATGACATGTTAGTGTATACCAAAGAGTGCGATTCTTCGGCTGATTAACGAATTCTTAACTCTCTTGAAACCCATCCACAAAGTCCTGGGCTCAGCCATAGTAAAGCAAGCATCGGAAATGTCAGAATAAGGCCAAAGCAAGAATACCTGTTTCTGTTTGAAGAAAAACAAAGATGGCCGTTCTAAAATCGGGATGAAATCTCCACACACATGATTCACCTTAACAAGCGGCAATTTGATTGGTTGCTTATAGTAGCTCCAGCCTGATTGGTGTGGCATACATACATCTCTCACCCATCCATTGACTCATTGACCCATTGACCCATTGACTCATTGACCCATTGACCCACTCATAACATAACCCAGACTCGTTGACTGAGAGGTTTTTTTTTTTTTACAAAAAAAAAAAACTCAAACATAGATCGTAACTTTACAACCAGGATTAGCCAACGTTCTGTAAAGATTTTTATCTTTAAAAAAGAACGATGCTATCTTCAAAGTAGTCCGTAAGGACTGTTTTCTAACTCTGATAAGCTCGTGAACCAATTTAGAACAAGCCTCTCTCGAAGTTCAGTTGCGACACAGCTCGCTTCTGACCTCATTTGCCAGTAATGTTTAGAATACGGGAACTGAACTAAAAAATATGTAGTAAAAAATGTCAAACATATCGACAGATATTTGCCTCTGGTAACACACAAATTGTAGCGAAGTGAATTCCACATGACAGGTTTTAAGTCACATGATTAAGCATTTCCGCTCACGTTTTTTGGAAGTTAACATGGGCTGAGTTGTAGTAGCTACAGGAAGGCTATCATCAGAAGGGAAGGCTTCGACCTGCCGCATGTTGAAAAGTCCTTTGAAAATTCTCATTGGGCAAACGATGTTACGTTGACAATAGCACCCTGCCGCGCGTCTTACTGTCACGTCAGTTTTCGTCTCGCATTTACTCTCTTCAGGGTTATAACGTTCAATTCGAATTCGTTTTGGACCGGCTACATTATAAAAACGGGACACCGTTTTTATGTACGCGATATACAACTCACCATCAACGGACAGAATATGGTCATTGTATCTGAGTCCATCTCTGATGCCCGTAATAATCTGCCATTCATTTGTTGTTTCATCGTACACCTCCCAAGCATAAGAAGGCGGGAGCGGCTCTGGACTAGCTTGAAAAGTAATGTAGATTTTCCCGTTCACAGCAGTACCCCTAGCCCGCCAATTCGCCATTTGAGTGTCAGCGGCTTTATCCCACTGTTTTCTGCTAAGTTCAAACCTATCAACATCAGTCAGGATGGTGCGTTTCTCACCACACCATTCACTGCCACCAATGAAATAAATAAAATTGTCGTTAGCTACAATGCAGAAATGATCTCTCAGGTCCAAATGATCAAATGATGTTACATCTTCCCACGAGTTTGATTCAAGTTTGTACTTCGTGAGGAAGGAAGTATGTTTTCGGCTCCTGCACTTTTGGTCTGTAACACGGAAAACGAGGCGTCCATCACGGACCTGCCAATTTCGTAAATGGTCCATAACACATGGTTCAGACATCAAAGCGTACATTTCATCTCCATTTCTAACAAATGTTTCCCGCAAATATCGTCCTTCTTCCAAGACTGGTAATTGCGTACAACTGTTAGAGTAAGGATTGTATGTTACCTGTTTTAAATAACCGAGTCGATAATTCGACAACTCCTGTACCGTACGATACAATTGACCATCACAAGGGACAAAATTACCAGACGTATTAAGCCTAAATATAGGTGGTGTCTCACCTAACTTGCACCAGCTATTCTCACGAAGAATGTAACACAGAACATTTGTACCCATATCGACTACTACAACAGGGCTCTCGAGCGTCTTCCTGGGTGGAACACTAAGGCTCTCGAAGTTTTTTGAGTCAAGTAATTTGATGGCATCCTTTACCAGCGACAGACAGCTGTTATTGTCTTTCACGAGCTCATTTGTCACGATATCATGCCGCAGACAGTCACGCGATACATAAACAAGCCTAACGTGACGAAATAACTCGACGAAATATCTTTTTCGCCGGCTTCTGTCATGGTCAATCCATGCTAGAATGATCTTAAACACATCTTCCTCGGCGCTAACATCTATTTCATCACTTGAAATCCACATTTCAACCTCTCTGCTCGACATATTCAAAACATTTTCACGGTTCGCAGCGTAAATGGGAGTAAAATTGGCGAGGATAAATTTACTTGTTTTCAAAAGAAGGTCTTCGCATTGATATCTTTCAGCAAAATAGTAAGTTGAAATGCAATTTGAACTGTTAAGCGTCTGTATTAAAACCCCTCCAGCGAGAAGTTTTAGTTTGTCAAGAAACAAATAATCGGCCACAACTATTAGGTCTCGGGCATTGCCTTCAGCCAATATCTGAACATCGCCGCTGTAAATAAACTGAAGCGTAGCCGCTATGACTGACTCGGTAAATATCTCCAACCGAACTACTCCTTCTTGAGTCTCCTTCATGTCGCTGTTCAGCATCTTTTCAAAGAAAGGACTGGCCTCAGAGAGAACTCGCCTGTGAGCTTTGAATTGTTTGCCATCTTTGACCTTCAAAACAACATCGCATGGCTGATCGAGTGTGTCCTTTGGTATAAAAAGTTCACTCACACTTTCCTTCCTTCGGCTTGGGATAACTTGCTCAGAACTATCAGCAGATTGCACTTCAGCTGCCATTTTACATGTAGATGTAATGCCTAAATGATCAATATTTAGTCCTCGTATATGATGAGTCATTGCAAATTGCTGATTCATGATAACAACGTTAGAATATTGCTTTAGGGTTTGTTGCTACCAAATACAGATGAGATCTGAAACCAGGAAACCATGATAAATTGTATTGGTCGGTTAATTGCTTTATGGCTAATGTAGACTGTTCATAGCCTCTCTATTTACGCACACGAAAGAAAAAGCGAGCGAAGCACGAGGGATGGGTGGGCGGTGGGGTTTGAGAGCAAGAAGAATCTAGGATCCCACTCCCCACCCAGTCAAATCCCTTTTCAGCTGGCGTGCAGTTCTCTCGTGATTCTATCCGCACGTTCAACGATCTACAAAAACACGAAGAAATAGAATGCTGTGAACAGTCTATGGCTAATGAAGCCTGCATAAAACGAACGGATTTGTTCCTCCGTTTATATTTGCACGTAACTTTTACAGCCTTTTCATTCAATCCCTAGAGCGATGAAGGAAGCACGGGTAAGTAAACGACAAAACTGAATGGCAGGAGGCTTAAAATCGGGCGGGAAAATCGGTCTCTTAGATTCCCTTCGCTCGACCCGTTTGTGAAACCCCTCTTTTACTACCCGGTGTATTTTGCTTTGAGATCTACGCGGTGATTCGCTCTTGATTTCTTGCAAGTGTGAGGTTTAAAAATTGCATTCTTTTCCAAATTAAAAGGTCTGTTGAAGCTTTATACAAACATTTCAAGCTTTACGTTTCATAGAGGCTTCTTTGCAATGCTCTCGTGTAGGTTCTGGAGTAAACAGCTTTTTGCTGTTGTTATTGTTGTTTTTCGTTGTTATTTGGTCAGGGCAGTTAGTTTATATGTTTCTAGCTTTCAAAACTGTCGACGGTGACATATTACTCATCTCCTCAAGGCACAAGAAGGTTCAGTTTTGATACTTTCCAGTTTACAGGAAACTATGGCAGTTTTGTTTACTTGCACTGTAACTTAGTGGTTTGCAACGCTTCAGATCCTACTTCTCGGTGCTCTGTGGGCTGCTCTATTGACTTCCCAAGGAGAAGACGAGCTATGGAGGAGGAAAAGAGTGTGGCACGGGCCGGCCTTACTGAGGGACCGTTCATTTTTAGAAGTGACGTAGAAGTGGGCAGAGATTCCTACACAGCAAAAAGTATACACGATTGATTGAATGATTGATTAATTTACTGATTAACCGATTGACCCCTCCATTTACTGATTGACACGATTGATCGATTTACCGGTCGACAGATTGACTGATTGATTGATTGATTGATTGATTGACTGATTGGCTGATTGGCTGATTGACTGATTAACTGATTGGCTGATTGACTGATTAACTGATTGGCTGATTGACTGATTGACTGAACGACCGAACGACCGACCGACCGATCGACCGATTGACTGACTGACTGATCGACGGACGGACGGAAGGATAGACTGGCTGACTGTCCGGACGACCGACTGACCAGCTGACCGACAAGCGGACTGTGTGATTGTCTGACTGGTTGATTGGCTGACTGTCCGACCTACTGACTGACTGTCTGACTGACTGGATGACTGACTAACTAACTAACTGACAGATCGACTGACTGACTGGCCAACAGAGTGACTGACTGATTGTTCCATGTTCAATCTGAGAGGACTGAAGTGATCCTCTCGTTTTGACTCGTTTATACTCCTTTTGCTTTACTGACAAGTCCAAATTAAACACACGCATGAATTGTATGCTAGCATTGACTCATTTTTTTCATTTGTTTCTCTCTGGTTTAGATTCTTCATTCAATATCACAACAGTCGTTGTTATTGCCATGGCCATATTCTGTGCTGCGTGCCTGGCAACTATAATCTACTTGAAAATGAAACTTGCTGCAAAACCACAACCAGACCCTGACAGAAAAAACCTACCTATAGACCTCATGTAACCATCACCAGTTGTCTTTAAAGTTCTCCGTGGCCTGGTCATACGGTCCCAGCATTTTGATCCAAAGTCGTTCGAAATTGTTGGGTGGGGAAAATGTTAATGTGTTCGGAAAAAAAAGTGGCTCCTTTTTCCTATACCGGACACTGATGACAACACATTATTTATTATATCTTTTGTGCGTACACAAAGGAAAAGCCTTGCGGGACACTTCAAGATGTTGCAGCGTTTCCGTCCGTTTGACCAAAACATGTAGTAACACGGCTCAACAGACAGAGATGCTGTTTCAAAATTTGGAATCTTTTGACCAAGAGCTTTAAGCTGCTTTACACTGAGAAAACTTGTACGTTAATTGGCTTATTAGTAACAAGTGTTAGAGACTGCTACCCTGTGTATTGCTTCGCTAAAAATAGAGTTAAGCATTGAAGCGTTATAATAAAAATAAAGAAGTAGTTTGGTTTGTATAGAATGCCTGGATTGTAATGAATAGTGTCTATTATCTGTAAGCAGAGTTGCTTCGATGACTTCGATGTTAAATCTTTCCTAGACAATTCAAGTCGGGAAAGAGGAAGACGTATCCCGACTTATCAAGGAAAGAGGGAAGCGACTCTGCTCACAATGTTTTAGGACTCGGGTTATCGCTGACGTCTTCATTCGTCCATTGCGCTAATAAAAAACTTGAATCAGATGATAGAAATTTCTCACACAAGAACAAGTCCCAGACTGCATGAGCGAAAGGACGAATCGTTTAGATTTTAGAACTGCAAACCATGTGCATTTTAGGATGACTTTGTACCCGTTTAGATGACCTTCTCTCTAAACAAACGATATGCTTGGCGATCTCCTGAATTAACAAGAAAACATGTGCTGCATCTAAAAATATCCCAGTCATTTGATGAGCAAATTGGGTGATTTCCAGCAGAAAACAACTGCCATTTGAATCCGTAGTCGCTTGCTGTGAGCTCGCTGCGCCAAGCATTTTCGCACGCAGTGATCGTCTATCAATCAGCGGTGTTTTCTCATAAATAATTAATTAGCTTTAGTTTGGCGGTAAAATATCAGTCAGGTAATCTGAATCCATAAATTAAAGATGTCCAAGCCATAAAACTTATGTTATTATTTGAGAAAATGAGATGGTATGGAAATTTGAAATAATTCGCCGAATAAGTAAAACTACTTGCCCTTCCGAGGAGCACCAAGATGGCGTCCCTAAAAAGCTTTATAAATCTGGGTAAAACACGTTTCCAAATAACGCGCGATTGAAAAACTGAACAAACCTAAATCTTGGGGAGGTTGTTTATAGATCAATCATCTATCATATCTCGGATTCTTGAGGTTACGATTTTTAATTTATATTTAAATTGGTAATGGTAATAATGGTAATGGTAATGGTAATGGTAATTCTTTATTTATAGTGACAACTCCACCTAGCTAGAAAGCTACTTCACAGGAAGCCCACTGTAAAAATAACATAAATATACATTAATCAATAAACAAGTGAACAAAATTTACTACCTGGGATATTCTTTGAGCTCTACGAGGTGATTCATTCTTGATCTCACTTGATTTCTTGCAAGCGTAAGTTGTAAAAATTGCGTTCTTTCCCAAAGGTCTCTTGAAAGTTTAAAACTAGCAAGGGCAGTTCAAATGTTTAAACTCGCAAAGCCGTCTTTGAGATAGAAACCCTGCTTTCTTAATCAGCCCAGCTAGCTAGATAAACTATTCGCCATTTCCACATCCCCCATAATACCGGCCTTGTTTACCCCCCAAAATTTTGTATAAGCATTGTCTTCAGTTTCTCTTGGGACGACTGTAACACCCAGGAGAAATGGGAAACAAAGGTATGCAGAATTTTGGGTTATGTGACAACAATCCTGACCTAAATTCTTAGCATACTTTGCACTTTTGCCAACATAACGTCTTCCTGGTTACCTCCCCCATCCCATCCCATCCCATCCCAACACAACGTTGATGTTGATCTATCCAATTTAGACCCACTATTCCGAAATGAGAACCATTCACCCAAAAATTCCGGAATGGGAATTCTCGAAACTTTGTTAGGTATAACTGGGAATTTCCTAACATTCAAAACAGCATTCTGGTCCAATGGAAAGCGCCGATATTTTCATATGAATGGTTTACCACGAATACTCGCCTTGACACGGGAGCAAAACACAACTCGAAAATCATTGTACGTTGTACCACATTGGAATGCAAATAATATTCTTAGGATGCGTTTCTTTAAGAAAATCCAAGATTGGATTCTTAAATCCGAAAACGGATTTTGCGTTTCTTTTCTAAACAGATTAATCCAAGATCTTTCGGATCATGGTGCGTCAAAGAAACCGAAGAATCCTTGCCCAGAGTGGCTTTTTTAATACTAGAAGCAATGTAGAGTGTCAAGTCAAAAATAAATCCTAACTCTATCACCAGTATAAGTAACGCCCTATAAAGATTTTTATCTTTAAAAAAGAACGATGCCATCTTCAAAGTATCTTCTTCAGTATAAGATACAAAGTATCTAATCTTCAGTACGAACTGCTTTCTGGCTCTGATAAACTCGTGAACCAATTTTAAAAAAAACTTCTTTCTCGAAGTTCAGTTGCGACACAGCTCGCTTCTGACCTCATTTGCCACAAATATTTAGAATGAAAAAACTGAACTTCAAAAATATATAGTACAAAATGATAGATGTGAGCGCCCGGTGACACAAATTATAAGGAAGTGAATTCCACGTGAGAGTTTTAAATCACATGATTAAGCATTTCCGCTCACGTTTTTTGGAAGTTAACGAGGGCTGGTTTGTAGTAGCTACAGGAAGGCTATCATCAGCAGGGAAGGCTTCGACCTGCCGCATGTTAAAAATTCCTTTGAAAATTCTCATCGAGCAAGCGATGACAGGTTCATAATAGCAATAGCAGAACCCTGACGTTTGTCTTGCTGTCACTTCAGTTTTCGTCTCGCATTTATTCTCTTCAGGGTAATAGCGTTCAATTCGTATTCGTTTCGGTTCGCCTCAGTACACTTTTCAACCGGACCACCGTTTTAATGTCCAGGATAAATAACTCACCATCAACGGGCAAAATATGGACATTGTATCTCAGTCCATCTCTGATGCCCGTAATAATCTGCCATTCATTTGTTGTTTCATCGTACACCTCCCAATCATAAGAAGAATGGCATTCCTGCGGACGAGCTCGAAAAGTTATGTAGATTTTCTCGTTCACAGCAGCACCCTTAGCCCAGCAATTCGCCATTTGAGTGTCAGCGGCTTTATCCCACTGTTTTCTGCTGAGGTCAAACCTGTCAACATCAGTCAGGAGGGTGCGTTTGTCGCCACACCATTCTCTGCCACCAATGAAATAAATAAAATTGTCATTGGCTACAATACAGAAACCATCTCTCAGGTCCAAATGATCAAATGATGTTACATCATCCCACGAGTTTGATTCCGGTTCGTACTTCGTGAGGAAGGAAGTATGTTTTCGGCTGCCGCACTTTTGGTCTGCTTCTGTTCCTGGAGAGTTAACACTGACAACGTAGCGTCCATCACGGACCTGCCGATTTCGTAAATGGTCCATAACACATGGTTCAGACATCAAAGCGTACATTTCATCTCCATTTCTAACAAATGTTTTCCGCAAATATCGTCCTTCTTCCAAGACTGGTAATTGCGTCCAACTGTTAGAATACGGATTGTATGTTACTTGATTTAAAGACTGAAGTCGATAATTCGACATCTCCTGTACAGTACGATACAATTGACCGTCACAAGGGACAAAATTACCAGACATACATAAAGGTGGTATCTCACCTAACTTGCACCAGCTATTCTCACGAAGAATGTAACACAGAACACTTCCACCCACACTGACTACTACAACAGGGGTCTCGAGCGTCTTCCTGGGTGGAACACTGAGGCTCTCGAAGTTTTTTGAGTCAAGTAATTTGATGGCATCCTTTACCAGTGTCACACAGCTGTTATTGTCTTTCACGAGCTCATTTGTCACGATATCATGCCGGAGAAAGTCACGCGATACATAAACAAGCCTAACGTGACGAAATAACTCGACGAAATATCTTTTTCGCCGGCTTCTGTCATGGTCAATCCATGCTAGAATGATCTTAAACACATCTTCCTCGGCGTTAACATCTATTTCATCGCTTGAAATCCACATTTCAACCTCTCTGCTCGACATATTCAAAACATTTTCACGGTCCACAGCGTAAATGGGAGTAAAATTGGCGAGGATAAATTTACTTGTTTTCGAAAGAAGGTCTTCGCATTGATATCTTTCAGCAAAATAGTAAGTTGAAATACAATTTGAACTGTTTAGCGTCTGTATTAAAACCTCTCCAGCGAGAAGTTTTAGTTTGTCAAGAAACAAATAATCGGCCACAACTATTAGGTCTCGGGCATTGTCTTCAGCCAATATCTGAACATCGCCGGTGTAAATAAACTGTAGCGTAGCCGCTATGACTGACTCGGTAAACATCTCCAACCGAACTATTCCTTCCTGAGTCTCCTTCATGTCGCTGTTCAGCATCTTTTCAAAGAAAGGACTGGCCTCAGAGAGAACTCGCCTGTGAGCTTTGAATTGTTTGCCATCTTTGACCTTCAAAACAACATCGCATGGCTGATCGAGTGTGTCCTTTGGTATAAAAAGTTCACTCACACTTTCCTTCCTTCGGCTTGGGATAACTTGCCCAGAACTATCAATAGATTGCACTTCAGCTGCCATTTTACATGTAGATGTAATGCCTAAATGATCAATATTTAGTCCTCGTATATGATGAGTCATTGCAAATTGCTGATTCATGATAACAACGTTAGAATATTGCTTTAGGGTTTGTTGCTACCAAATACAGATGAGATCTGAAACCAGGAAACCGTGATAAATTGCATCGGTCGGTTAATTGCTTTATGGCTAATGTAGACTGTGCACAGCCTCTCTATTTGCGCACGCAAAAGAAGAAGCGAGCGAAGCACGAGGGATGGGTGGGCGGTGGGGTTTGAGAGCAAGAAGAATCTAGGTTCCCACCTCCCACCCAATCAAATCCCTTTTCAGCTGGCGTGCAGTTCTCTCGTGATTCTATCCGCACGTTCAACGATCTACAAAAACACGAAGAAATAGAATGCTGTGAACAGTTTAGGGCTAATGAAGCCTGCATAAAACGAACGCATTTGATCATCCGTTTATCTTTCCACGATGAAGGAAGCACGGGTAAGTAAACGACAAAACTGAATGGCAGGAGGCTTAAAATCGGGCGGGAAAATCGGTCTCTTAGATTCCCTTCGCTCGACCCGTTTGTGAAACCCGTCTTTTACTACCCGGTGTATTTAGCTTTGAGATCTACGCGGTGATTCGCTCTTGATTTCTTGCAAGTGTGAGGTTTAAATATTGCATTCTTTTCCAAATTAAAAGGTCTGTTGAAGCTTTATACAAACATTTCAAGCTTTACGTTTCACAGAGGCTTCTTTGAAATGCTCTCTTGTAGGTTCTGGAGTAAACAGCTTTTTGCTGTTGTTATTGTTGTTTTTCGTTGTTATTTGGTCAGGGCAGTTAGTTTATATGTTTCTAGCTTTCAGAACTGTCGACGGTGACATATTACTCATCTCCTCAAGGCACAAGAAGGTTCAGTTTTGATACTTTCCAGTTTACAGGAAACTATGGACGTTTCGTTCACTTGCACTGTAACTTAGTGGTTTGCATGTATCAAATTGTGGGGTCTTTTGATCAAGAGCTTTAAGCTACTTTACACTGAGAAAACTTGTACCTTAACTGGATCAGACTGCTTTCTCGTGTATTCTTAGGTTAAAAATAAAGTTAAGCATTGAAGCGCAGTTATATAAAAATAAACAAGTAATTTGGTTTATACAGAAATCCTGGTTTGTAAAAAGAGTGTCTATTATCTTTCAGGAGTCGCTCAAGTAAACCTTTGATATATCTTCGTCGTCATCATCTTCGTGATTTCCGACTTGGCCGGTGAACCCAATACCTGGTTTCCATATGATCGCTTGGATCGTGGGAAAAAACAGAGCTAGTGTTCGTTCACTGAGAACAAGGACCTGCGCATAAGATTTTTCCTAACTTTTACTTCTGTTAGATAATGACTACTTGCCTCAGAAATAACAAAAAAAAGAATCACCGACTTCTCTTCGGTGATAAAGCGTCCTGAAAAATGATCAAGAAACCTAGCATGGTCCCCAAGGTTTTTGGCTGATAACGTGGGTCAAAGGAGGTAACCTATCCTGTCATATTTTGTGTAGGTGGGTCTGTTGTATTAATGGCCCCAAATGTTTTCATTCTTCTACAATAAGGACGCCCACAAACACTAAAAACTTGTGGTCTTCAGTGCTTGAGCATCTCTACGATAGACTTCATATTTCTCTCATTCAGTGGAGATTACTCTTCAGAAGATTGTAGTGATGAAAACAGAGATATCACAGTAAATGGTTTGAACCCAGGAGTATCAGTAGTTCGTATAGTGTGATCGTCCGGGTGAGTGTAGTTCTGAAAAGAACTGTTGTTGGTGACTGACGTTTCGACAACCTGAGCGGAAGTCATCTTCAGAGTCAAGTGAATAGTGTTTGTCAGTCGATGATGTTATAAGGCTGGTCCGTTGAACGTGATTGGTCAGTATAGCCATGATGGTATTGGCTGAAAGACTCGTGTAAAGTTTGTCATCAGTCATTGGTGGGTTTCGATCCGTCTATTGTTAGTCAAGTAGGTCGGTTTTTGGTCCGTGTATTGTTAAGTCGGTCTGTTAGAAGTCCGTTTGTCGGTTTCGTTTCTGTCGTGGATAAGTCGTTTGTAAGGCGCCGGTCGTTGTTGACATCTGTTAAGAGGCGTTTGTTCTAGGTTAGTGTACCAGCTTTCCAGAGTCAGTCGTCACCCGGACGATCACACTATACGAAAAACAGAGATATACCAAAATGCTTCCCGTCTTTGTTGAACTCAGGTCCATTAGGGATTTCTTTTTTTCCGCTGGGGATCGTGGCGATCATATTGAAACTGGTTAGCTGGCAAAGCCGGAATGATATCAACGCTTTCTTTAATACCTGCAGCGGTCGTAGTGATCACATGGAAAAAAAACTTAACGGCTTTTCCCGCTGACCATGATTTTCACGAAAATGACCAGCATTGCTACAATAACAAATTCATCCGAGAGGATCTGGATCGAACAACGCAAAGCATTTTAGTATACAGTCGAACCTGTGTATAACGACCATCCTCAAGACTTGAGGAACTAGCCGCTTAATACAGGAGGCTGCTTTATATAGGATCACTAAGAATACTAAGTCAAGGGCTATTCAAGGGCTATTCTGATGTCGATGTTGTGGTAGTTGTTCTTGTTTTAGCTGGAGTCCTTGCACCATTATCTCAGACCACGAATCCTGCGTTCGGAAAACAAAGCCGGAAAAACGAATATGAAACATTTGAATTGATGGCGAGATTAGATTCTTGCCTGCATAGTACACGCAGAGGTTGACCCGGACCTGAAATTATTCTCTCCTAAAACCTTTCTGTTCCTTCAGTGACCTTTATCAGTGAGGATGTTCAGTAATATTGGAGTCTGTTTAGCGTCTTACGTTTGATTTGTTCATTTTTCAGCTGGCGGTGGATTCACCAGACACCAGACTGACAATCAGAGAGGAGAGGTGTTACGCCACACCTACTCAGAATCCTGACGACGACATGAAGTATGACATCATTCGAGACAGGTACATTGTTGCTATGTTATTGTCTTGCGCTTCCCGTCTTGTCTCCAACCCTGCGACCGATGGTCCATTGTTTGGGTGCCGTGATTGCGCCTGTCAGCCTTTGGCCCAAGAGCGTTAACACAGCCCCAGTAGTGACACCCACTCTTGGTGTTGTGTATTGTTATTCTCCAGTCAATAAAATAATGCTTTGCTTTTTTCGATCACACGCGTTTGGTCGAAACCTGTCACACGGCACGCGGCATGCACCCCCACGGTGATATTATTATTAGACTATTAGATTATCCTTTTAGCATAACCTACTGACCGACTATGAAGTAAACGTACGATGTAAATGGCTACATGGTGGTCTTCTAACGATCGTTATAGTTCAGCACTAAATTTTCCCCGATTCTTATAGGTTTAAATTGATCACGTGATGCGATAATGTTCATCCGCGGAGAGACACTATCAGCCCATAGTGCCCGTCCGCGGAAAATACCCGGATGGATAGTACTCTTCCGTAGAAATATTTCTGTAAACAAGCGGGCTTATAGAAAATAAACAATTGAAATTGCATTAAGAGGGTTTTTTGTTTGTTTTCTTTTTGAATTTTTTCATTTGGCTTTCACGGCTTTCATCTAAAATAAGTTGAAAATAATTCAATCTGATTTTCCAGCTAGCGCGCGGAAGAAAATTTATATTAGTGGTGAACAATAAAGACAATAGATTGTTTATGTCTCGGAACTATCGGTCTGATAGTTGCCCCTTGGAAATTTGATGTTCTTAAAACTAGCATATTTGTTTGATGAACGTCAAATTTCCGCGAGGCAACTATCAGCCCATAGTTCCTTCGTAGAAACACTCTATTGTTTAAATAGAAGGCACCAGGGGGTGGTCGATCTGAGAAAACTAATGGTTATTCGCGTTTGAGTGAAGTTTCTGGAAAGAACTTATTTGTTGTTTAACAGATCGGTCTTTTGGTTATGCTTAAAACAATTACAAGGCTCTATCGTTATTAGAGGGACTATAGAAACCTCGAGTTCGCCGTTCAATTGTTAACTACGATTCATCAAGTATTTTGTTTCACCGGCTTCAAAAATATGCGCGAAAATTTCTGTACTTTATTATTAGTTTTTCATCGAAGCTCACAGGTTTTCCTCAAGAACTGCTCGCTTCTCGGAACACATAATGTCTGAGGACAAATATTGTTACGAAGCCCAGGTGCTACGTATTATGTTGCATGTAAATAAACGTCGAAAACTCAGAACCTTTAGTTTAACTTTAATAAATCCACTTGTAAATCCAAACATCCACGAGCTAAAGTACTGCGACAAGCATTTCGATCAGCCCAATTTTAGCGATTTAGGTTCATCTAGTCCAGGTTTTCTACAGACATCAAAAGGAACTAACTAAGCACGGGCACCAAAAGAGCGAAATTATACGAATGCAACCCTTACCGACTGTTTCGTTCCAAGTACAAATGTCCAATGTTCTTCAAAAACAACAACATGGCGGATCGCAAATCAAAGAACAACCCACATGCTTCATAACACGTGAAGCAAACACGTTACGTCATGCACAGGTCCGCACAACGTGCGCAATGGTAGGTACAAATATCAAGCATATTTTCAAAAAAGAGTGCAATTTTTTAAGGGGCCCTCTCATCAAATCAAAAGGCGAATGAAAGATAATCTTACCTATATTGAGGGGTGATCATTTGGAATTTTCATTCGCTGTTAACTGTTGCGTGGTCTGGATCCTCTCGGAGGAGTTCGGTCCGAATTCTGCCGGCTGTCCCGGACACTGTAATTTTTTTGGCTCCAGAACCCGGCACGCATCACATGAACGATTCAAAATGGACACTTCGAAATTAAAGGTCTGTTGTCTCTTTCATCCGTCGTCTGATTTGACGATTTAACTTAAATGAAATTTCTAATTTAATTTGAGGTCCTACTATACTGTGTTATTTTGTGCGCTCCTTGCATGTGAAATATAGACCAACTCGCACTGACTTACCTGAGATCTGATTTCCATGAAGTCTATCTGTTTTGAGGTAATTAACAGTGTACCTTTTGATGTCTACACTGAGCACAAAATTTGTCTAATGACGGTTTTTATTTTTATTTTCAAGCTGCGTTGTGGATTCGACGGTGACATATTACTCATCTCCTCAAGGCACAAGAAGGCTCAGTTTTGATACTTTCCAGTTTACAGGAAACTATGGCAGTTTTGTTTACTTGCACTGTAACTTAGTGGTTTGCAACGCTTCAGATCCTACTTCTCGGTGCTCTGTGGGCTGCTCTATTGACTTCCCAAGGAGAAGACGAGCTATGGAGGAGGAAAAGAGTGTGGCACGGGCCGGCCTTACTGAGGGACCGTTCATTTTTAGAAGTGACGTAGAAGTGGGAGGAGATTCCTACACAGCAAAAGGTATACACGATTGATTGAA
Source organism: Orbicella faveolata (assembly GCF_042242905.1). Taxonomy (NCBI): domain Eukaryota; kingdom Metazoa; phylum Cnidaria; class Anthozoa; order Scleractinia; family Merulinidae; genus Orbicella; species Orbicella faveolata. The sequence goes on along the minus strand of NW_028301540.1, from coordinate 9,911,512 downwards.
TGATTGATTAATTTACTGATTAACCGATTGACCCCTCCATTTACTGATTGACACGATTGATCGATTTACCGGTCGACAGATTGACTGATTGATTGATTGATTGATTGATTGACTGATTGGCTGATTGGCTGATTGACTGATTAACTGATTGGCTGATTGACTGATTAACTGATTGGCTGATTGACTGATTGACTGAACGACCGAACGACCGACCGACCGATCGACCGATTGACTGACTGACTGATCGACGGACGGACGGAAGGATAGACTGGCTGACTGTCCGGACGACCGACTGACCAGCTGACCGACAAGCGGACTGTGTGATTGTCTGACTGGTTGATTGGCTGACTGTCCGACCTACTGACTGACTGTCTGACTGACTGGATGACTGACTAACTAACTAACTGACAGATCGACTGACTGACTGGCCAACAGAGTGACTGACTGATTGTTCCATGTTCAATCTGAGAGGACTGAAGTGATCCTCTCGTTTTGACTCGTTTATCCTCCTTTTGCTCTACTGACAAGTCCAAATTAAACACACGCATGAATTGTATGCTAGCATTGACTCATTTTTTTCATTTGTTTCTCTCTGGTTTAGATTCTTCATTCAATATCACAACAGTCGTTGTTATTGCCATGGCCATATTCTGTGCTGCGTGCCTGGCAACTATAATCTACTTGAAAATGAAACTTGCTGCAAAACCACAACCAGACCCTGACAGAAAAAACCTACCTACAGACCTCATGTAACCATCACCAGTTGTCTTTAAAGTTCTCCTTGGCCTGGTCATACGGTCCCAGCATTTTGATCCAAAGTCGTTCGAAATTGTTGGGTGGGGAAAATGTTAATGTGTTCGGAAAAAAAATGGCTCCTTTTTCCTATACCGGACACTGATGACAACACATTCTTTATTATATCTTTTGTGCGTACACAAAGGAAAAGCCTTGCGGGACACTTCAAGATGTTGCAGCGTTTCCGTCCGTTTGACCAAAACATGTAGTAGCACGGCTCAACAGACAGAGATGCTGTTTCAAAATTTGGGATCTTTTGACCAAGGGCTTTAAGCTGCTTTACACTGAGAAAACTTGTACGTTAATTGGCTTATTAGTAACAAGTGTTAGAGACTGCTACCCTGTGTATTGTTTCGCTAAAAATAGAGTTAAGCATTGAAGCGTAACTGAATAAAAATAAAGAAGTAGTTTGGTTTGTATAGGATGCCTGGATTGTAATGAATAGTGTCTATTATCTGTAAGCAGAGTTGCCTCGATGACTTCGATGTTAAATCTTTCCTAGACAATTCAAGTCGGGAAAGAGGAAGGCGTATCCCGACTTATCAAGGAAAGAGGGAAGCGACTCTGCTCACAATGTTTTAGGACTCGGGTTATCGCTGAAGTCTTCATTCGTCCATTGCGCTAATAAAAAGCTTGAATCAGATGATAGAAATTTCTCACACAAGAACAAGTCCCAGACTGCATGAGCGAAAGGACGAATCGTTTAAATTTTAGAACTGCAAATCATGTGCATTTTAGGATGACTTTGTACCCGTTTAGATGACCTTCTCTCTAAACAAACGATATGCTTGGCGATCTCCTGAATTAACAAGAAAACATGTGCTGCATCTAAAAATATCCCAGTCATTTGGTGAGCAAATTGGGTGATTTCCAGAAGAAAACAACTGCCATTTGAATCCGTAGTCGCTTGCTGTGAGCTCGCTGCGCCAAGCATTTTCGCACGCAGTGATCGTCTATCAATCAGCGGTGTTTTCTCATAAATAATTAATTAGCTTTAGTTTGGCGGTAAAATATCAGTCGGGTAATCTGAATCCATAAATTAAAGATGTCCAAGCCATAAAACTTATGTTATTATTTGAGAAAATGAGATGGTATGGAAATTTGAAATAATTCGCCGAATAAGTAAAACTACTTGCCCTTCCGAGGAGCACCAAGATGGCGTCCCTAAAAAGCTTTATAAATCTGGGTAAAACACGTTTCCAAATAACGCGCGATTGAAAAACTGAACAAACCTAAATCTTGGGGAGGTTGTTTATAGATCAATCATCTATCATATCTCGGATTCTTGAGGTTACGATTTTTAATTTATATTTAAATTGGTAATGGTAATAATGGTAATGGTAATGGTAATGGTAATTCTTTATTTATAGTGACAACTCCACCTAGCTAGAAAGCTACTTCACAGGAAGCCCACTGTAAAAATAACATAAATATACATTAATCAATAAACAAGTGAACAAAATTTACTACCTGGGATATTCTTTGAGCTCTACGAGGTGATTCATTCTTGATCTCACTTGATTTCTTGCAAGCGTAAGTTGTAAAAATTGCGTTCTTTTCCAAAGGTCTATTGAAACTTTAAAACTCGCAAGGGCAGTTCAAACGCTTAAACTCGCAAAGCCGTCTTTGAGATAGAAACCCTGCTTTCTTAATCAGCCCAGCTAGCTTATTGGTTCCGTATTTTTTCGGTTAAATGCCGCATCTCCAAGCTTGACTTGTAAAAAATACCTTTAAAGGAACAATTCGAGGTGTAATAATAAACTATTCGCCATTTCCACATCCCCCATAATACCGGCCTTGTTTACCCCCCAAAATTTTGTATAAGCATTGTCTTCAGTTTCTCTTGGGACGACTGTAACACCCAGGAGAAATGGGAAACAAAGGTATGCAGAATTTTGGGTTATGTGACAACAATCCTGACCTAAATTCTTAGCATACTTTGCACTTTTGCCAACATAACGTCTTCCTGGTTACCTCCCCCATCCCATCCCATCCCATCCCAACACAACGTTGATGTTGATCTATCCAATTTAGACCCACTATTCCGAAATGAGAACCATTCACCCAAAAATTCCGGAATGGGAATTCTCGAAACTTTGTTAGGTATAACTGGGAATTTCCTAACATTCAAAACAGCATTCTGGTCCAATGGAAAGCGCCGATATTTTCATATGAATGGTTTACCACGAATACTCGCCTTGACACGGGAGCAAAACACAACTCGAAAATCATTGTACGTTGTACCACATTGGAATTCAAATAATATTCTTAGGATGCGTTTCTTTAAGAAAATCCAAGATTGGATTCTTAAATCCGAAAACGGATTTTGTGTTTCTTTTCTAAACAGATTAATCCAAGATCTTTCGGATCATGGTGCGTCAAAGAAACCGAAGAATCCTTGCCCAGAGCGGCTTTTTTAATACTAGAAGCAATGTAGAGTGTCAAGTCAAAAATAAATCCTAACTCTATCACCAGTATAAGTAACGCTCTATAAAGATTTTTATCTTTAAAAAAGAACGATGCCATCTTCAAAGTATCTTCTTCAGTATAAGATACAAAGTATCTAATCTTCAGTACGAACTGCTTTCTGGCTCTGATAAACTCGTGAACCAATTTAAAAAAAAACCTCTTTCTCGAAGTTCAGTTGCGACACAGCTCGCTTCTGACCTCATTTGCCACAAATATTTAGAATGAAAAAACTGAACTTCAAAAATATATAGTACAAAATGATAGATGTGAGCGCCCGGTGACACAAATTATAAGGAAGTGAATTCCACGTGAGAGTTTTAAATCACATGATTAAGCATTTCCGCTCACGTTTTTTGGAAGTTAACGAGGGCTGGTTTGTAGTAGCTACAGGAAGGCTATCATCAGCAGGGAAGGCTTCGACCTGCCGCATGTTAAAAATTCCTTTGAAAATTCTCATCGAGCAAGCGATGACAGGTTCATAATAGCAATAGCAGAACCCTGACGTTTGTCTTGCTGTCACTTCAGTTTTCGTCTCGCATTTATTCTCTTCAGGGTAATAGCGTTCAATTCGTATTCGTGTCGGATCGCCTACACTTTTACACCGGACCACCGTTTTAATGTCCAGGATAAACAACTCACCATCAACGGGCAAAATATGGACATTGTATCTCAGTCCATCTCTGATGCCCGTAATAATCTGCCATTCATTTGTTGTTTCATCGTACACCTCCCAATCATAAGAAAAATGGCATTCCTGCGGACGAGCTCGAAAAGTTATGTAGATTTTCTCGTTCACAGCAGCACCCTTAGCCCAGCAATTCGCCATTTGAGTGTCAGCGGCTTTATCCCACTGTTTTCTGCTGAGGTCAAACCTGTCAACATCAGTCAGGAGGGTGCGTTTGTCACCACACCATTCGCTGCCACCAATGAAATAAATAAAATTGTCATTGGCTACAATACAGAAATCACCTCTCGGCTGCCGTACTTTTGGTCTGCTTCTGTTCCTGGAGAGTTAACACGGACCTGCCGATTTCGTAAATGGTCCATAACACATGGTTCAGACATCAAAGCGTACATTTCATTTCCATTTCTAACAAATGTTTTCCGCAAATATCGTCCTTCTTCCAAGACTGGTAATTGCGTCCAACTGTTAGAATACGGATTGTATGTTACTTGATTTAAAGACTGAAGTCGATAATTCGACATCTGCTGTACAGTACCATACAACTGACTGTCACAAGGGACAAAATTACCAGACATAAATAAAGGTGGTATCTCACCTAACTTGCACCAGCTATTCTCACGAAGAATGTGACACAGAACATTTCCACCCACACTGACTACTACAACAGGGGTCTCGAGCGTCTTCCTGGGTGGAACACTGAGGCTCTCGAAGTTTTTTGAGTCAAGTAATTTGATGGCATCCTTTACCAGCGTCACACAGCTGTTATTGTCTTTCACGAGCTCATTTGTCACGATATCATGCCGGAGAAAGTCACGCGATACATAAACAAGCCTAACGTGACGAAATAACTCGACGAAATATCTTTTTCGCCGGCTTCTGTCATGGTCAATCCATGCTAGAATGATCTTAAACACATCTTCCTCGGCGTTCACATCTATTTCATCGCTTGAAATCCACATTTCAACCTCTCTGCTCGACATATTCAAAACATTTTCACGGTTCGCAGCGTAAATGGGGGTAAAATTGGCGAGGATAAATTTACTTGTTTTCGAAAGAAGGTCTTCGCATTGATATCTTTCAGCAAAATAGTAAGTTGAAATACAATTTGAACTGTTTAGCGTCTGTATTAAAACCTCTCCAGCGAGAAGTTCTAGTTTGCCAAGAAACAAATAATCGGCCACAACTATTAGGTCTCGGGCATTGTTTTCAGCCAATATCTGAACATCGCCGGTGTAAATAAACTGTAGCGTAGCCGCCATGACTGACTCGGTAAACATCTCCAACCGAACTACTCGTTCTTGAGTCTCCTTCATGTCGCTGTTCAGCATCTTTTCAAAGAAAGGACTGACCTCTGAGAGAACTCGCCTGTGACCTTTGAATTGTTTGCCATCTTTGACCATCAAAACAACATCGCATGGCTGATCGAGTGTGTCCTTTGGTATAAAGAGTTCACTCACACTTTCCTTCCTTCGGCTTAGAATAACTTGCTCAGAACTATCAGCAGATTGTACTTCAGCTGTCATTTTACATGTAGATGTAATGCCTAAATGATCAATGTTCAGTCCTCATATATGATGAGTCATTGCAAATTGCTGATTCATGATAACAACGTTAGAATATTGCTTTAGGGTTTGTTGCTACCAAATACAGATGAGATCTGAAACCATGATTAATAGTATTGGTCGTTTATTGCTTTATGGCTAATGTAGACTGTTCACAGCCTCTCTATTTACGCACACGAAAGAAAAAGCGAGCGAAGCACGAGGGATGGGTGAGCGGTGGGGTTTGAGAGCAAGAAGAATCTAGGTTCCCACCCTCCACTCAGTCAAATCCCTTTTCAGCTGGCGTGCAGTTCTCTCGTGATTCTATCCGCACGTTCAACGATCTACAAAAACACGAAGAAATAGAATGCTGTGAACAGTCTATGGCTAATGAAGCCTGCATAAAACGAACGGATTTGATCATCCGTTTATCTTTCCTCGTAACTTTTACAGCCTTTTCATTCAGTCCCTAGAGCGATGAAGGAAGCACGGGTGAGTAAACGACAAAACTGAACGGCAGGAGGCTTAAAATCGGGCGGGAAAATCGGTCTCTTAGATTCCCTTCGCTCGATCCGTTTGTGAAACCCCTCTTTTACTACCCGGTGTATTTTCCTTTGAGATCTACGCGGTGATTCGCTCTTGATTTCTTGCCAGTGTGAGGTTTAAAAATTGGCTTCTTTTCCAAATTAAAAGGTCTGTTGAAGCTTTATACAAACATTTCAAGCTTTACGTTTAACAGAGGCTCCTTTGAAATGCTCTCTTGTAGGTTCTGGAGTAAACAGCTTTTTGCTGTTGTTATTGTTGTTTTTCGTTGTTATTTGGTCAGGGTAGTTAGTTTATATGTTTCTAACTTTCAGAACTGTCGACGGTGACATATTACCCATCTCCTCAAGGCACAAGAAGGTTCAGTTTTGATACTTTCCAGTTTACAGTAAACTATGAACGTTTCCTTTTCTTGCACTGTAACTTAGTGGTTTGCATGTATCAAATTGTGGGATCTTTTGACCAAGAGCTTTAAGCTACTTTACACTGAGAAAACTTGTACCTTTACTGGATCAGACTGCTTTCTCGTGTATTCTTAGGTTAAAAATAGAGTTATGCATCGAAGCGCAGTTATATAAAAATAAACAAGTAATTTTGTTTATACAGAAATCCTGGTTTGTAAAAAGAGTGTCTATTATCTTTCAGGAGTCGCTCACGTAAACCTTTGATATATCTTCGTTGTCATCATCTTCGCGATTTCCGACTTGGCCGGTGAACCCAATACCTGGTTTCCATATGATCGCTTGGATCGTTAGGCTCGATTTGCGCCGCTCTCTCGGGTCCGCGTGCCTCCCCGAGAAGGGTCTTTACGGGGGGTGAACGCGGGCTCAATTCCGGAAACAGCAGCTGGTAATCGAGCCTATTGGATCGTGGGAAAACTCAGGGCTAGTGTTCGTTCAGAACAAGGACCTGCGCATAAGATTTTTCCTAACTTCTACTTCGGGTGGATAATGAGCTACTTGCCTCAGAAATACCATAACATAGGAGTCACCGACTTCTCTTCAGTGATAAAGCGCGCTGAAAAATGGTCAAGAAACCTAGCATGGTCCCCAGGGCTTTTGGCAAATAATGTGGGTCAAAGGAGGCAGCCTATCCTGTCTTATTTTGTATAAGTGGGTCTGTTGTATTAATGGTCCCAAATGTTTTCATTCCTCTACAATTTTAAACAAAGAGACATATTTTCACAAGACTTGGGAAAAGGGTAAAGAAAACGATCGGTCGGAAGAAAAAATAGGGGTCACAGAAGCAGCGACGTAGCGTGTTAATTGGTGCTGGGCAATAAGGATGCCCACAAACACTAAAAACTTATGGTCTTCAGTGCTTGAGCATCTCTACGATAGACTTCATATTTCTCTCATTCAGTGGAGATTACTCTTCAGAAAATTGTAGTGATGAAAACAGAGATATACCAAAATGCTTCCCGTCTTTGTTGCACTCAGGTGCACTAGGGATTTTTTTTTTCCGCTGGGGATCGTGGCGATCATATTGAGACTGGTTAGCTGGCAAAGTCGGAATGATATCAACGTTTTCTTTAATGACTGCAGCGGTCGTAGTGATCACATGGAAAAAAACCTTAACGACTTTTCCCGCTGACCATGATTTTCACGAAAATGACCAGCATCGCTACAACAACAAATTCACCCGAGAGGATCTGGATCGAACAACGCAAAGCATTTTAGTACACAGTCGAACCTGTGTATAACGACCATCCTCAAGACTTGAGGAACTAGCCGCTTAATACAGGAGGCCGCTTTATATAGGATCACTAAAAATACTATTGTGCCTGGTTTAATGTCAATTTTAATACCGTATATCTACAAAAACATTTCATGTAAGAAACAACAGGACAATCAAAACTCTTTCAAGTTGTAAATACCAGTTTCATTTGTTGGTTATCCTGTGTAATCGGACCAGTCCGTCCGAGCGTTTAGGACCCGTGATTTGATCGAGGTTCATTCCAGTTTAGGTCAAACCTCGGCGCTACACGTTTTCGTTGATTGCGTTGTTATTTCCGGACTGACATTTTGTTAAGGAACTTACGGAGAATCAAAGGGATCGAACATTAATGCATCAGTCAATTCCAGCAGTGCCCATCCCCCGGGCATTAGCATTTTTTTTTTTCAAAAAAAATGGGCAAATGCCCCGTGTGGGGACGAAGAAAGAGGGCAAATGCCTCGCCCCCGGGATCGTCGCCTTCCAACACCTCTGCAGTTTTTTAATTGATCAGTGAATAAAACGGTCAACTGTTCAGTATTTTAATGTAACGGTAAGACTTCAAGGGCAACAGTACTTGTTAGTTGATTCTGATTATATTTATTTCTTTATATTTGGTTTAGCAGTTTGCTAGAGGATAGCTGGGATTGCAGCGGACGTGCCCCCAGCCGCGAGCGATGATAGGCGCCTGTATTCGCAGGCTACTTTTTCTGTGAAGAATCAAGACATTTTAAATGATGATGCATTGCATTTTAAGCTCGCAAGATCTGTCTTGAAGATCGCTACATTTGAATTCGCAAACCTTAAGTATTTTAACTCCACTTTCATGAATTGAAAGAATGCTAGGCTAGTTTTGAATGCGAAATGCGAAATAGTCGTGTTCACGTCAATGAGTCTTTTGTGATAAACAAAATATAGTTCACCTTTTCGCTTATAGTTATATGCTTACAAGTAATGAAGAAATATCTAAAATTGAGAAAACATACCTTTAAAAACATCTGCAAGTTTCTCTAGTCTCTGACGGACAAGCCATTGTTCGACAAACGCCTCGTCTTTCCCGATGAACTCATCCATGGCACTTTCCAAAACACGTGTGTCGAATGCCCGGGGGTCGCCCCGAGGTACGCAAATGCCCAGCCCCCGGGTCGCGATAAAATTGCAGATGCCCCACCCCTGGGACTGACAGCGTGAGCAAATGCCCCGCGGTTGCCCGGGGGAGGATGGGCACTGCTGGAATTGACTGATGCATTACGAACACTCCTGAATCAAGGTTACGGTAACACGAATTTTCGTATTGTAAACGGGACAGTGTCGAGCGTTTCCCTCGTTGATCTAGACGAATAAACGATGGATTTTACGGCTGTTACACAAGTGCCGTCAGTACTTTAAACAATATTCAGTGCCAACTTGTAACTTAACGGTATAATATACGTAACATTGCGAAAAAATACTGTGCAATTAAGAGGCCCTGCGCCTAAGAAACGACCGATGATTTCCGGCTAAAAAATAAAATCGGCCGATTTTTATCTCCCAAGCAGAGGTTACGGAATACTATTTAAAAATGAATTTCTTTTGTTTCAGTTTCGCTTTAAACCAAAAATATCGAGCCACAAACTTTTTCCGTCTGATAGCAGCAAAATCAGGCCGAAAATAAGCCCCCGCAAAAAACTGTTCAGAAATTACTATCGCAACGCAAAATAATGAGAAAACTACACAGTGTTGAAGAAAAAGGCCTTTTAATGCAATATCATTCGATAAACATCAAAAAACTGCCGAAGCGATTAACAAATAAAGTTTCAAATATTACATACTAAATTAGATGGAGCGTTGGAGCTGATTTTAAAATAATTATTTCTCAAAAGTCCATCGCTTTTGAAAGCAATCACAGTGATGAATCAGACATTGGAGGGATATACATCACGTTTCTGGAAAAACATTTTTCGGCCAAAGTATATTGACTTTGTACAAAGCGTTCAAAGTTACCGTGTTTACCGTTATCCTGCTACTTCGGCGAAGCACTTCTCTTTTGCCAATACGGCCGTGGATAGCGTGGTAAACGCCACTTTAAACCTTGCTAGGCATTCAAAGACCATCCTAAGTAGAAGGACGTAGAATTAAAAGAGAAAGGAAGATGAAAAATACGCAGAAAAAGAAAATAAAAAATCGAAATTACCATCTGCTAACGAAAGTTGAATCTGGAAAATGTCGTGGCGTGACAGCGGCCATTGACGTCATTTGTATAAATAGCGGCGGAATCCAAACGACTGCACAAATAGGAAAACAATTTTTCCCGGCCAGAAAACGTTTAGTGGAACAATGTTATGTTATTTTTCACAAATGATGGTCACTGAAAAATAAATACTTCCCCAACCGCCACACCGTTTTGGCCGCAGCATGATCTGAGTTATGGGGTCACGACTGGATCCCTAAGCCGCTGACCGCCCGAAGGACATTGCAGACTCGTTTTCCCACGCTCTTGCGACTTGACGTGACAAATGACGTCAATGGCCGCTGTCACGCCACGACATTTTCCAAATTCAACTTTCGTTAGCAGATGGTAATTTCGAGTTATTTTCTTTTTCTGCGTATTTTTCATCTTCCTTTCTCTTTTAATTCTACGTTCTTCTACTCAGGATGGTCTTTGAATGCCTAGCAAGGTTTAAAGTGGCGTTTACCACGCTATCCACGGCCGTATTGGCAAAAAAGAAGTGTTTCGCCGAAGTAGCAGGATAACGATAAACACGGTAACTTTGAACGCTTTGTACAAAGTCAATATACTTTGGCCGAAAAATGTTTTTCCAGAAACGTGATGTATATCGCTCCAATGTCTAATTCATCACTGTGATTGCTTTCAAAAGCGTTGAACTTTTGAGAAATAATTATTTTAAAATCAGCTCTAACACTCCATCTAATTTAGTATGCAATATTTGAAACTTTATTTGTTAATCGCTTCGGCAGTTTTCTGATGTTTATCGAATGATATTGCATTAAAAGGCCTTTTTCTTCAACACTGTGTAGTTTTCTCATTATTTTGCGTTACGATAGTAATTTCTGAACAGTTTTTTGCGGGGGCTTATTTTCGGCCTGATTTTGCTGCTATCAGACGGAAAAAGTTTGCAGCTCCATATTTTTGGTTTAAGGCGAAACTGAAACAAAAGAAATTCATTTTTAAATAGTATTCGGTAACCTCTGCTTGGGAGATAAAAATCGGCCGATTTTATTTTTTAGCCGGAAATCATCGGTCGTTTCTTAGGCGCAGGGCCTCTTAATTGTCCTCTACTCTTCTACGGTATACATTATTGTATTTCTATGACGTACAGTTCACAACAAAATATCTCATTCCGTTACTTCCTAGTTGTAACGTTCAATTTCATAGTCAGTTGTACGTTCAGAGTGGCCATTTAATACGGGTAAAAATAATAACGAAAGACAAACATAGGACTGCTACAGGGTGGCCGCCTAATACAAGTAACAAATACAGCGTCTGTAAGGGGGAAAATTCGGGACTTGGAAAACTGGCCGCTTGATACAGGTCCGTTATATACAGGTTCGACTGTACTTATGATCCAGGGTGTAGTTTCCATATGATAATGATGCGATTGCGTCTATCACTAAACCTTTTGTTTCAGAAATCGCGGCGGTCGAAAACCGGACCCTGGAATCGGTTCCAGGGCTAGTTTTATGTTCATATGGAGCCTGAAGAGATTATCAAGGTACATGATAATCTCTTCTATGGAGTTATAGGAACGCCATTTGGCGCGCGCTTTGTTGCAGGCTGTTTTCAAAAACTTTGATTTCGTCACGACTATCCAGAATTTCCCTTTCTTAAATGTTGCAAAAAGTTGTACGTTTTTTAACTTAAAGTGCACCTAACCCCAAAAATTTTTTTTCGCTAGAACGAATCTACTTATTATTTGAAATAGTTCTGCGAAAAAATGTTTGAATTCCGTTAGACCGTCGATTTTCTGTGCCACGACGAAATCTCGAAAATAGCTCCAAAACACCGCCATTTTGTTTCACGACCGAGTTTGAGGAGAATGGGTCCAGCGGCTCTTGTGACGTCTAGCCAGGAAGGTTGGATATCTCGTTTCCTCTCATTTCCTTCAGGATGGTGCAATACACATTCGAAAAGTGCGCAGAAACGCCTTCCAGAGGTGCTATCGGCTGTTGCAGCAATATTCCAGATTTAAAGAAAGGTATACTGTACAATTTACTGACGATGATCGGCTAATGGTGCAATAAAGACGTAAACGATGGTTCATTTTGTCGAACCGAAACAAGCGAACTGAATCTGTGAGAACCATTGAAGAACTCTCACTGGAATTTGTTCCGCAGACTTTCGAACGCTATTTTCATAAATTTTCTGCTTAAAGCTAACCAGCAATTTGTAGAAATACTACCTACAACCTATATCTTCCAATCCCGCAGTATTTATAACATAACCGGCAAAGTTGTGTGATCCGGTCATGATCAAGAAGCATTATACTGATATGTAAATAGATCGCAACTGTACGCCGCTAACCAACACTTATTTCTCTTTCGATTTAGATGAGAGTCGAAGATTAATCCTCTAGAATTACATGATAACAAAATTGTTAGACTCACAGAGTTTTTCGAAGGTTTGGAAATCAGCAGTGCGACAAAGATTCTGTGCAATAGCGTCGAAAATATGACCGCGTAACATCTGCGGACCGCTTAGGGAACACATCCTTTTCGCTTATCCGACGAATTTCACTGCAAACTTTGAGAATAATTTACATTGGTTATTTGGAGTTACGACTTAAAACGTGTGACAATGTGAAATCGGTAATTGTATGAAATGTTTCCTTCCGGCTTGCTTCCCGCAGCTTCAAAAATACAGGTCCAAACAATACGATTTTCAATCGATCGAAGCCAATGTTTTGGAGGTCATCAAGTCTCGAAAACTGCAACACGTACGTCGCTCTTATAAACATGAAGCATTCAACTGAAAGTGAAACACAAACTGGATTTAGCAGAACCTTGATAAAATACATTCTCGGTAAGGACAAATGTAAACGGGCTATAAACACGCGTGGGAATCTTATGTTTAGTTGACGAAATTACCATCCAAAGCAGTCCTTGAGTTTTCTTTCCTGCTTTTCGTTTGCCTGCTCCTCCACTTCGTATCTAGCTTTCCATTCCTAAAATACAAGCAGCTCGTCTGCAAAGATGTCTTCCCCGTCGTCGCTTGAAATATTGTAAATTGCTCTCAAAGCTCTAAGCAGTGAGTTCACAGTTGTCGAACGTGCTCGATCGAAGTTTATTTCGGAGCCTTCCGAATCGAAACTTAACTCTGACTCCAGTGACGAAAAAGAAATGATTCTGAGACAAAACTTGGACGTTTTAGTCCCAAAATACACCGCAACGATTAGTTTTGCGTTCTATTTTCTCGAGCAAATACAGAGAGTTGACTGAGGCGCTATTGTGTTTGGTTCCTGGGTAGACGTCATCAGGTACCGCCGCCCCAGACTCCCTAAAACGCGGTCGTGAAACACTTAATCGCGACTTTGAAAGGGCATAGAAAATCGAGGATTCAACCAAATTCAAAAATTTCTTCGCCCAAATGCTTCAAATAAAGTCTAGATTTGTTTTAGCGAAAAAAAAAATTTGGGGGTTAGGTGCACTTTAAGTAGGCAAGGAAGCGATGTGGTCCAAATGAACTCAAATGGTGCCACTGTCCTCCCGGCCCCTCTAACAAAACAAATGAATGAATACACAAACAAGTGAATAATTTAATACATTTTGGGTCAGAGAAGTTATACAAAAACCATGAGAACAGGTTGACCATAAACAGGAGATTACCGGATCACTTGGCAGAATAACGCGTCCCACGACAAAATGAGCGGCCTTCCCATTCTCCCAGCCATCTTTCGTCAGTTTAATTTATAAATTGTCTCTAACCCGTGTTTTCCTCCTTTAAAAGAAGCTGGATTCTTAACGGCTTTTTTGGAAATTTTGAATTGGTGTGAGTGATCTGTTGGGGTCTATTCTTTCAGCTCGTGTCATTCCTCGAGGAAACATGATTCGCGCGACCGCAAGAAATAACACGCGTGAACGAGTAAGAACGCGCAACCGTGAGAGTTCGTGAGAAAAGCGCGTGGGCGTGCGCGAACGTTTAGTTCGCGCGAGATTACTTGCGGCATCAGTATACAGGTATTTTTATACTAAAGGAAACAATTTTTATATTTTGGAAAATGAATTATCGAGATGTTTAAGGGAATACTCGGGATTCTGGTTGCCATGTTTACTTCCAGTTGACTTGGTGTTTCTGGGGAAGGAACGCGTGACGATCCCTCAGAGCGTCTGCGTGGGAAGCTGTGCCCAGCCCAGTCCAGCCAAATCTATTTATGTCTTTGCGGTTACGACCCCGCCAAACACACTCCAGTAACTTGACGGTTTTGTGTTTATTCCTTTCCTTGAGGAAAATCATTAACATTACGGGAAAATTAATCCTTTGTTCAATAGATGACCGTCACTTCAAGTAGCATTCGTGACTAAAATTTACGTTACAAGAATGTCACGATCTAATGCTGGTCACGAAAAGTTGATCCAAACCTAAGAGGATTGAAAGAAATCAAACAGAATTCTGCAGAAACCAAGTGCTAGCGTGTACGTTGGCGTTGATGTTGTCAATTCCTGTCAATGTCAGTGTTGTTGGAGACAACAAATCTCCCTAGTTCCGAGTTAACGGCTCCGTTACATGCCATGCGAGCTCGCGTTTCGGAAACGAAACGAACAGGAAATCCACCTTGTTTATCAAGAGCCGACATGTATTTCTCGAAAAGTCTGAGTATTTGTCAAAAAGTCAAGGAAATCCACAGGTACGTGAAGTGCATTCATCATATTTCCTGTTTTGCACCAAGGTCATTGATTGTTCGTATTTACCCTGTGGGCTACGAGGCACTTCTTCAACACCTAACCAGTATTCCTTCTGTCTGTTTACGAGGCGGTTTTTCGTGTTTGTTTGCCCTTTAATCCCTGCTAATTCCATCGAATCTCTTTTGCCCGGAAGAGCCAAGCCAAAAACAGGGTTAGCACGACAACACGACATCATTGTTTGCCGTTGACAATCACACAGGACGGTAAATTTAGGACCCTCGAATGAGTGTTTAGTTACATTTTATCGTGAAACCGCAAGACTTATCCCCGTACTTAAAACCTGGTTATTATCAAATGCCAAGGAGACTATTAACGACTTTGGGGACTGTCAAACGTTTCGTGCCAAGGGGAAACGCTACAAAAATCCCAGACACGGTGGTCGGGAGACAGCGCGTGATTAACGTCATCCAACACAAGAAACCGACGAAAGAGCCAATTGAGAAGCCCAGCGTTGTGTTCACGTTAACTGTGAATCTGGTGTGAAGTCACCCCGAGTCAATACCTGACATATTTAGTGAAATGCGGCTTCGTCTATAGACTTCTATAAAGCGAAGGATCGTTTTCCGACGGGCTCCAGTTCAATTTCGTCGACTAATGGCTAACGGTATGACAAGATTGAATGTCCCGATGCTATTCCTGTGGTTTGTTCTCCTCTTTAATGGTATGTGGCATATATTTGTCTTGAAATTTTATGTCGTCTTATTAGCTTGCGAAATGTCGAACGACTGATCAAAGACGGACTCATCTGTGCTGTTGAGATAACTTTGTGCTGAAGGAAAACGTTGTATATTAATTGAGCTCTTAACTGACAATTAATTCATCACACATGGGAGAGATTGCTATCAGAAGAACTGTTGACATTTTCTTGCAAAGCGAACTAAACTGTAAGGTAAAACAGACACTAAACGACTTCTGTGACAAGCAGAGAGTTGAACATTAGGCGTGAAAACAATTCAGCAATAAACAAGTTGTACAATTAATCAGATATCAGTCCTGTCTGGAAATGAAGGATTGAACTATAAGGCTGTGGTGTTATCTCGAAAAGATAAGATTGCAGCTTGGATATTTTACTGTCTCAGCGCTGATTAAATAAGCGGGGAACTAAATGGGCTTATCTTCTTCGAGGGGGAAGGTTGTTCGTGATCTTCGTATTATCGCGTTCTCTTAACAGCTGTAGGTTTTTCGTTTTCGTGTTGTATCTTATTATCTTTTAATAAGGTCTTAAACGATCTTAGCTTGTGGTTAGAAAAAAATTATATTGAAATTTATATCAAACATGACGAGCATGCAAAAGAAAACCTTAGTTTGAAATTCAAAGAATCGTGTTCGCCGTATTTACAGAGAATAAGTTAGCGGTCAACGTTTTTCTTTCAAACTCCGGAAATATACATACATCGGGCAACAGACTAACAAAACAACTGCTAAAACAACAACAGTCTGTTTGTTTTATACCCAACTTTAGTGGATCGTTCAAGTTCTTATTTAGCACGTCCTTAGCTTTATCGTTACACTGATTGCGAGTTAATCCAAACACGAATCAAAACGCTAAATGTGCTCTTCTAAGTGTACCATGCATTCCACGAAAAACGAAAATGGTTGAAATTATTTAAAGTGGTAGGTCGAATTTAAGTGTTGTTGTTGTTTTTTGCTTTCAGTGTCCGTAAATTCTCGTGCCCCTTTAAATCAGTGATACCGTGGCTAAGGACATGACATCCCTTCATGATCATCAGACCGTCTTTGTTTGTCTGTTTATTTTCCTACAGTGTATCATATCCAAGATAATCGTTAACAAAAATAGCGTGGAACGGAAAGCCGGCAGATCTATTTCAAAGCTAATTCCGTCCACACTAATGCGCGGTCATTTACAAGTGCGTGATACCCACTTATTGCGTTTTGCCTTATAGCCACACAAAAACAATGGTAGCTTTAATTTTTAGCATCAAACACAAAAAGTGATCATTAGAAATGTTTTTTCCTTGGTATGAAAATGAATCATTGTTCCAAATAACAAATCAAAACTACACAAATTACAAAATTATCTCATTTAATCTTTCTCCAGCCTGCAAACAGGCTCCCGGCGAGGACGGAAAAAAAATTTCAGCGAGCGCGAAACAGGCAGCCTGTTCGCAGGCTAATCCTTCTCTTTTGCGAAATACTATGCGGTTGTGAGAAGAATTGAGATCTTGAGAGATCGTCACATATCTGCTTAGACCAGGCATTTTAGTTGCAACAACTCACATTTACGCATTGCGGACCTATTCTTTGCTTTCAGCATATCCAGCAAAAGCAGTGAGACCCGGGCAATGCCCAGACTTTCCGCGCCAGCAGAACTGTCCCGGTTCTACTATCGACCAGTGCAAGTACGACGAAGACTGCAAGGAGAACAACCAGCAGAAATGCTGCAAGATTGGGTGCAGAAGGATTTGTTTTGATCCCAGTAATTTGGCATTAGTCAGTGGTAAGCGCCTTATGTGAATCCACTTTGAAGTAAATAAAACAAAAACGACAAACAGATTCTCATCAAATTTTCAGATGCCGAGAAGAGGAACGAAAATACGATGCACGGCGGAGTATTTTTGACGAGTTTCGAGGTGGTCAAATTAAAAATAAAATCCTAACTCTTTTTAACAATTAGATTATGAGCTCGAGATTTCTTTGAAGTGATAGTTGAGGAGGGAGAAGGCCGAACAACTTTCGCCCCATAGAAATTGAGCGAATAATCTCATTTTCTTTCAGTTAGCATTAAAATTCTAGCTTTCGAAAAATCCTGCAGAGTGAATTGTCATTTCAAATTTGCAATACATTGTGTGCGCACTCATCAGGTTTTTCAAGAGCTTCGAGATTTTAACGTGATCAAACCGCCTACATGTATGTTCCTTGTTTTAGTCTTTTTCGGGATTTAAGTGTACAATAGCCCAGCCTATCAGATCGCAGCATTTTCATAAGTATACCAGTAGAACTCTATTATAAGTGCAACATCCCACCATTCTCCTGACTCGCTGTAAGTCGCACCATTTGAGGCGATTATCACGCTTTGTAAAAATTGCACAAGTCTGATACTCAAGTTTGGTTTTTGTCTGAAAAGAGACATTATAAAGCTACCAAAGGTGAGTTTAGTCCAATTTGTACTAATAATCATAAAACTTACATAATCGTAAAACTTACCTTGATTTGTATCTTGATGCATGCGCAAACTACAAAATTATGGCGACCTGACGGTACCTTGTTCATGTAACAGGTAACAGTGTGTGCCCATCATTACCGAGACCCGCTCCGTGCCCAAATCAGCCGAACCAGTGTATCAGCAAGACAGACTGCAGCACTGGACAAGAATGTTGCTCTGACGGCTGTCGAATGATTTGTGTTGAACCTCTACTTGCTCCGCTCAAAACTGTTCCAATAACGAAAGTGGTCAAAACTTTTCGTGAGTATTTTTTTTCTTATGTTTAGTTGTAGTGCCCGTTGTGTAAAGAAGCTACAATCTTGGTCGAGATAAACAGAGTTTTCCTCGCGAGAACACGACTCCTTAATGATTGAATTGATTTCATAACCGAGTTACAAGAGGCGGAAAGTTTTCCTGAACCACACAACCGAACCACTTTCACGTAGTTTTAGTTTTTTTATTAAATCCATTTTGAAATCACCGGTTATCCTTACAATCTAGTTGGCTCTCAGTGGTGCGATTTATTGACGAATCGCGCTATTTCAGTTTTGCTCTAATATAAATCGTATCCTTTTCTCAGCCAATGAGAATGAGTAGAATGGGACAGTAAAACAAAACAACCGATCATATTTCAAGGTTAATTTAAAGTAATCAATAAAATTTTAGGAAAATTAAGGCAAAAAGCCATTGTGTGGAGAATTTTGCAACCACTACTGCCAAAACTTTGTTGTTATTGTTGTTTTTTCCCCCAAAAAAAATTGATGAATTGAATTAATTACAGTTTCTGAATGACGATCATGAGCTCCTTCAGGCTGAAGACCTACTTTAATGGAAGTTCCCAACTTTCAGTGCCCATTTTGACGAATATTTTGGCGATTTTTCTTCAACATCTACTCAAGATCCGTATGATACCGAGTCCAGTAAAACATAAACAAACGAAAACCACACAACAATAAATTCAGAGCCATCTAAAAAAGGTAGATGTTTCCAGGTTTCCGGTAGTTTCAAACGAATCAAAACGAGAGCTCAACTCTGTCGCTGAGAATAACAGGAATAAACATAGTCAAAATACGCCCTACTGCCCAAAACAGTGAATGAGCGAACGTCTTACGAGGCTGGTGCCAGTCCCGCCATCTTGAAAATATCTTGAAATAAATGGTGCCGCAAGGACTTGACAAGGTCCCAAGTATTGCGTCCTACTCCGAGGTCGTCACAAAAAGAAACGGAGATGATAACGAGCTGGACTCTCTTAAAATCATGCCATGAAACGGTGTTTAAAAGAAAAAAAAAAACGTACTATCCACTGGGCATCGTGCACTCGAAGGAGTTTCACAACTCAAAAGAAATCCATCGCAGAATTACACAAGATGCACGCTCAAATTCCTTCTCCAAAGACAACGAAAAGTCTCAGCCTCAACCACAGAAGAAAGGAAGGCTTTCCATCATTGATTCAGGCGACATGAATTGAACTTTTATGCATGAAGTAGACTACTTTTCGTTCTGACTTCAGAACTGCTTGTTTTTTTGTCACGCTCGAATGAGTTTTCGTCACATGACATCGTTTTGCATACTAAATAAGACCGTAAAGGCGTTTCCGGTTCCGCTATACAAAAATCTAAAATTCAAGGCGAAAAATTGTGCGATTTCAAATTGGAGCCAATAAAGTGGCAATTGAATTTCGTGTCGTGCAATTTTGGTCTGAAATCATACTTGTGATTTCAAATCGAACTCGCGCCGCGCGCTCGTTCGATTTTGAAATCACGCGTATGATTTCAGACCAAATTGCACTTTACTCTGTTCAATTACCATTATTAATGTATAGTTATAAAGTTTTAATCTGTGTACATAAATTTGTATTTTTAACCTGGTGTAATTTATACAGGGCCCCTATGGATACCAGCCTTTGAGCTGAACGGGCTACCCTGTAAAAATAAAGTTTTACTTTACTTTTAATATGAAACGGTATTGCATACAGAAGTAATATCACTCTCTTTCTTACTATCCTCATGTAAGCTTTTTATGCCGACAGAATGGAGAAGTTGCAATACTACTGTGGACTTAGGCTTCATCGTAGATTCGTCCGGGAGCATCGGCAGAAGGAATTACGTTAAGGTCAAAAGCTTTGTGAAGTACCTCGCTAGAAGCTTTGGAATTTCGCCAACAGGGAGCAGGGCTGGTATCGTGCTCTACAGCAACAAGGCTTCAGTCAAAGCTCACTTTGGCCAGTATGCAACCATAGAAGAGTTTAATAACTTGGTGGAAGGTCTACCGTACGAAAGAGGTCACACGTACATTGATAAAGCCCTTGAACTGGCAGCGTCGCAGCTTTTCCCACGCGCTCGAAAAGATGTACCAAGAATTGCAATGTTGCTGACAGATGGTGAGCAGACGGATCCTGATGGTACCGTCAACCTTAGGGCCGCCTCAGCGCCACTGAGGAGACAGGGAGTGCGACTGATAGCGTTCGGAATAGGGAAGAACATCAATGTACGAGAATTGAGGTTGGCCGTGGAGCGAGACGAAGATGTGGTTAGGGTCATGAAGTTTGACGATCTGACTAACAAAGTCAGGAATTACTCAAAAAGTCTCTGTGAAGCTGCTGGTAAGGAAAATGAAACAAAAACACTTGCAAAAATATTTCTAATTTGATAATGTTTGAGAAACCAGGCAGTTCTAGTACGCTCGTTCTCATTCCCCACTGGAGGGACTTGGGCCTAGGATTCGAGTCAAAAAGTCACAGGCTGATGACGTCGTTTACAGAGCATCTTTGATTGGTTCTTGTCCCGATGACGATTTTGCGTGCGCATAAAAATGCAATTCGCTACTGATCAGACATCTGCTTCTCAGATCTAATACGTTATCAGTGGAAATTTTTCAGACCCATCAAGCTCATCAGATTGACTCTATCCTTGTAATGTATCGCAGAATCTGACTGAAAGGTGAACGTCCGGCATAGACGGGGCCCAGCACAGCCAATCTAATTCAGTGCTTAGAATGTTCTGTTATTCATGTATTTTGAATGAGAACTGAGGTATTTTGATTCATGAGTCTTGAAACATGAGTAGTTTGCAGGACGCTTGAGTCCATAATGTGCTACGAATAGTCCGAATACGAGGGAATAAATTTCTTACCGCAAGGTCTGGTCTGATGTTAAGTTGGTACCAGCACCGCCTGCCAAGCTCACGTGTTGCTTCTCTTCAACTTTTGCCGTACATTTGTCTGAACGTTGATTATGGGAGTTAAGCTTTACTTTCTTTATTCTCGTCACCTCTCTGCCCACTAACTTTATCTTTGTGAAATTAAAGGTTATCAATGTTTACTCTAATCACATTATTCTTTGTTTGTTTTGTTGTTTTCTCTTATGTTATAGTGACGGAACCAATTCATCCTGATGCTGATATCATTTTCTTGGTTGATACTTCGGCGGGCGTCTCCAGTGAGCAGTTTGACCTGCAGAAACAGTTCGTTCGTAGGATGGCACGTTACTTCCTCATCTCGCCACTCGGACCTCGTGCGGCTTTCGCTACTTATGGTAGCTCGGCATACACCGTAATTGGTTTCTCTGGTTATAGCAGCGACGCCGAGTTTAGCCTTAAGATCAACACCGCTCGATTTCTCGGTGGAACTCGAAGAATCGACCAAGCGCTGGATCATGCCGCTGGGATGTTCCAGAAAACCGGACGAGTCGGGTTAAGAATTGTCATTTTGTTGACCGCAGGAAATTACTACACAGGTCCTGGTGCGAGTAGTGTGTCATCCGCAATGATGTCATTGCGCACTCTCGATGCTCATTTGTATGTCATTGGAATTGGGTCTCAGTTTACTCCGTTGATGTTCAAGCAAATGGTTCGCGGGCCCAAAGACATTTTCCAAGTGCCGTCCTTCAACGAGCTGACGTCTTGGCAGTCTTTGATTGCGAGACAATTGAGATTGACTACAAATGCTTGTAAGTACAGCTCCCGGTGGGCTACTCCCTTATATGGGCCATACAAGTATGTGCGGCTCTAAAGGGTATGGTTTTTCAGCCGTTTTGGTCATAAATAAAGTATCGATAAATAGGGTATGGTTTTTGCACTTTAGTCTTGAATTGGGCATTTTTTTTTTAGAAGAAGCTACTTTTTCATCATTATCGATAAGACCATCAACAAAAGCCCTTCATAAATTATGTTTACAGCAATTAAAATTTGGTCTGAACTAGAGAACTAATTATGAGACATATCTCAAGCAGGGTATTGATTTAAGGGTCAGGTCACAAATACGGTATCGAAGTTTTGGTCTGGTCATAAACAGGGTAGGGAAAATCGCAAATTTTGGTCATAAATAGGTTATGGGTTTTGGAAAGCGGGCCGCATACCCCCATCCAGTTTCTCTAGGAGTACCCCTTGGATAGCTTTTTTTAACTTTCAAATGTAGGTGGAATAAATATTGACTTATTCCAAAAGGCCCTACGGGTGATCTTAGATCCTCTAATGCTAGAGCGTCTTCGTACTTAGAGACTCTTTTGTCCTCTTCACCAACAGTCAAGTATGAACCAGCCTATTTTCATTCAGACGTGATATTTCTTATGGACTCTTCAAGATACGTGGGAGCAAACAACTACATACTGGAAAAGAATTTCGTCAAGTTGATGGCTCGTCTCCTAAACCTCGCCAACAACAGAAGCCGCGCGGCTCTTTACACATACAGCGACCGCCCTCAGCTTGAAATCACATTTGATGGATACGAAGATCGTGCTGCATTTGACTCTGCTGTAAATAACGCGCCTCATCTTCAAGGTTCCCGCCGCATCGACAGAGCGTTTGCATCTGCAGCCCAACTCTTGAGGACAAAATCGAAGGATTCTGTTCCCAAGTTTGTCGTTCTACTGACGTCTGGCATGCAAACTCGCACAGCCGACACCCGCTCCCTAGAAGTCAGCTCGCAACAGGTTCGATCTTACGGTGGTAGAGTATTTGTTGTTGCCATTCTCACTGGCGGATATTCAATTCGCGACTTCTATCCAGCTGTTCAAAGACCCAATGACGCCTTTCCCATTGCATCCTATGCTGATCTACTTGCGCGCGCTCCGGCCATCGCTTCCCGGATAATGGGATCATGGCGTAAGTAGATTTCGTCGTCAGTCGTCAAATACCTTATCTCAGAAAATTCCCTCCACAGCTGAATTTCAAGATTTTAGAAGATGCGGATATTATTGGATGCTATTTTTGCGACATTTCAGTTGACGAATTTGGAGAATTCCTTAAACATCTCCATTAAACAAATCACTTTGATGTCGCAATATTTGGGTTCAGGTGGCAGCTCTCGCAGGGTCTCTCATTAATGGTTCGATACCCTTTGATAGAACAATAGAACGAATGACAGAAACAATGCCCCCTAACCCCAAAAAATAACAACTTCTACACTTTGATGACAAATAGAATTACAAGCCTACGAGAGCTGCTATACTTCCGAATATTCGTTGTAGTAAAGTTCTCCTGGCCAACACAATATTTCTTTAAGGTAACCTGTCAATAAGCTGTTGGTCCTTGCTGGGTTGTTTTTGTGTCTAATTATTTCTCTTTATATTTTGTTTCTTTTCATATTCTTTAGGAGCTCCAAACGTCCCCAGCTATGCTGCCGACATCGCTTTTATCTTGGACTCCTCTTCAACCGTAACTCCTTTCCAGTACTGGCGAGCAAAGCGCTTTGTCCGAATCCTCTCGGAGTACCTAAATGTTTCACCCGGCAAGTCGCGTGGGTCCTTGGTCACCTCCGGAGAGTCTCCTGTGGTGGTCTTCAACTTTGACGGATACAATTCACATTCAGAATTCAGAAATAAAGTGACCAATGCTCCGTATTTGGGCGGTGAGCCTTCTATCAGCAGCGCCTTAAGAGCAGCGGGAAGTCTATTTTCTGACGCACGAGGTTTGCACCCTTGGGTGGCTATTCTTGTGACGCCTTGGAGGCCGAAGGACATACGGGACACTAGGAGTTTAGAAGCTGCTGCCCGTCCTTTGTTAAATCGCGGGGTCTGGTTGTATGTCTTATCCATCGGAGAGAACCCCTATGTTGGCTGGCTGCGTCCAATGATTGTGGAACCAAGAGACGCCTTCTCGGTGGTTTCATATCGGGATTTACCCGCGAGTATCGGACCCGTGGCTAGATATATAACGAGTGATAATTGTGAGTACATTTGTTTCAATACATTGGTAAGACGTAGCTCTCGATTGGGCAGTATCAACGTCAAAAATATTTCGCACTAGAACAATTTGCTAGAACCCAGACTGAGCTAATATAAGTCCAACACCCTAATCATCAGGTAATAGGCCCTTTGCACGATTCGGTCACATGGTAGGGAATTAATTATGTTGGGACGCAAGTTACACAGTGGGACGTTCAAAACAAAGGAAAGTCGGGCTGGACTGGTACGAGTTCCTTTGTTTTGGAAGTTCCATTGTGTAACTTGCGTTCCAGCATAATTAATTCCCTACCATGTGACCAGATGGTGCAAAGGGCCTATCGCTCGTCGTAAGTAAGTCACTCTTTCCACTTTTGTATGGTGTCTGAGTCATTTCATATAATGCACCTTATCGAACATATGGCTCCACAAATGGATCGTGAGAAGACAAGTGTTAGGGGATTTTCACAGCATTTCCCTTTTTTCTTATTTCCTGTATGAAGTTCTATCCTTGCCTTATAAACCCCTTACCATGTTATACAGATGTACAAGTTCAGAACTTCGTTGGATTTTTTAATTTTTATTTATTTTTTTCTGAAGATCTCTTTGGACACTCCACATTCCAATTGGACATCTTGTTCTTGATGGACACTTCATCGGGCGTCGATTTAAACGACCACAAAATGGAGAAGGGGTTTGTCCAAAGAATTGCACTGCACCTTGGTGTGTTCAACAGAAAATCACGTGCGGCCCTCGTGGCTTATGGTGCCAATGCCTCAGTTGTGTTTGGCTTTGGTGGCTACAGTTCTAATTCCGAGTTTCTTACGCGCATAAACGACGCTCCAAGCATTGGAGGCGAGCGTAGAGTCGACAGTGCTCTCGATACTGCAGCTGCGTTGCTATTAGATTCACGATCAGTCATGCCAAAGGCAGTCTTCCTTCTAATAGCGGGAAGACAGAGCAGCCTAGTAGATTCCATACCCATTCAAGATGCAGCTCGGCCACTTCATCAGCTGGGAGCCTGGGTCTATATCATGGCTATTGGGCAAACGGACGTCAACGAATTACAAAAAGCTACAATAAGACCGACTGATATTTTCTTTGCGAGGTCTTTCTCGGGTCTTTTTGGATACATAGCGCCTGTGGCTGGATACGTGGCGAACACCTCCGGTAAGGGTCGATCTTAGGTCCTTTTCTCTCTCTAATTTAAATAAATGATTTTGATAAGGCATCCAATTACTTTTCTTTTCCGAATCTCATCCTGTCTCTATTATCTGAGTACCATTATTACGCTACTCGAAGTGCGTCCTTACAGCACCTAAATCCAACATCTTTCAGAATAAAAAAATATAAGAAAATTTGCCCAACTATTCTTGGACGTTATTTTTGGAGTGACATTCCTTCATCTCTAGGTAATAAGCCTACTAGAAGATTATTTAAAACACTTCACCAGTTTTATTTAGGTCAGTATTAATAGGTCTAACATAAACTATTCATTTACTATGTGTAACTCCTTCCTCTTTTACACTAGTTTTCTTTAAATCCTAAAATGAAAGTATGATAATATATATAAAAGAAATATAGACGCGAACATTCAAAAACAACAAGAAAGAAACCGACAGCAGGGGAACATGGTACAAACTCAAACAAACAAAGAAACAGACAGACAAACAAATTAATGAACAAGGAATCATAGTTATTTGTAACAAAATTAGACTATTATTTTTAGATGTCGTTTAGGTTTTTACCTTCTGAATATATACTCGCGATCGTGCCCCTTTAAGGATTACTGTACTGTTCTCGAAGGGTAGTAATTATCACTGGCGCCTATGGTATCAAACTGGTTCCAGGAAAACAACAAAGTCGTTCATTTGCAATGCAGTTGCTGTTATTATAATACTTTGCTTTTTTTGTTCCAGTCATTACAGGTATATCAACTCTAAACGCAGACATTG
The DNA here is from genome assembly GCF_042242905.1 of Orbicella faveolata. Classification (NCBI taxonomy): domain Eukaryota; kingdom Metazoa; phylum Cnidaria; class Anthozoa; order Scleractinia; family Merulinidae; genus Orbicella; species Orbicella faveolata. The sequence continues at coordinate 9,885,591 of NW_028301540.1, read as the reverse complement.
TGTTCGTTATCGACTGTTCTTCAGATGTACCTTACCGTGAATACGGAACTCAGAAAGCCTTCGTCAGATCACTGACAAAGTACTTGAACGTTCAACCTGGTCAGTCTCGTGTCGCCCTCGTACCGTATGGAAGTCGGGCAATGCCTGTCGTTCGGTTCGACAGTTCACGGACTATCGTCCGATTCTTTTCCGACCTGTCAAGGGCTCCATACCTCGCAGGAGAACGAAGGGTCGACATAGCGCTGGGAATAGCCATGCGTATCTTTGGAAACGCGCGGGAAAATGTACCTAAGGTCGTACTTCTGTTTATAGCAGGAAAACAATCGCGTGTTACAGGAGCCCTCCCCCTGCGAGACTCAGTTAGGCAGCTTCACCAACAAGGGGTTGGAACTTTCATTTTCCGGATTGGATCCCAACCAGGAATAAGAGAGCTACATTCTGCAGTCGACAGACCCGAGAATGTCATTTCGTTTACAAGTTTTGCTGCGATGGACGCGAGGGTACCGTACGTGGCGAGGCACATACCGTTTTACTCTGGTAAGTTAACAGTTTCCTGTTTTGTACTTTGAAACACTTACAAACAATTCACGCAAGTAGTTAGGTAGCCTATATGATCGTTATTGGGTCTAGCCTTTGAGGGCAACTTTCATCTTGTGTTCACTTCCATCTTCCGTTAGAGCAACGCTTGAAACAAGAGTCGAACTTTTACATCTGAGATCTAAACAAAGCCTCAATGGTGGATACATAAAGTGATTTCTTAGATAAACTGATAAATATTGACAAAACACACTACACACTTTTTTTACAAGAACATTGTTTTTCTGGCCCAGGCAGAATATTCTTATTTTTCTGCCGAACTTAGGCTAAAAAGATTCTTGTTAGTATTCTTAGATTATAGGAATAAATAACGGACTATGCCGACGAAAAGTGAATTATCTGTTCTATCGTGACTTTGGTGGCGTTGAAGTAATTTTAGAGCCAGACTGCAAGCAATTAAGCTTGATATAACACACATAACATCTTGCAGAAATGCTACTGGATCGAAAATACGGCTAGGACTGTTTTTGTTGCTTTTGGCTGGTTTTGAAGTCTAGGGATGAAGGAATAATCTTTTTTACAGTTCGGTTGAAAACATATAATTGTGTTGAATTTGCCAATTTTAAACACAAAAAATTATATTCTTTTTCAAATCTCAGCCTCAGGTTTACTCTTATAATATTCTTCAGCCTCGTTGTTCTTATAAAGTATATTCTTATAAAAAAGAAACAGTGTACGTTATCCAGTGGATGGCGTTATCCACCCTTTTAATATTATTGATATATATTTAAAATAAAAAAACACCTGCCCTTTTTGTGGCTGCGATATCACAGGAGGTTCGTTGAAGGACGTTGCGATTCTTTTTGGTTCTGATTTCGCAACAGAGCTTAAGGGACCACAGCAGTAAGAATTTCAAACGTTCGATTGACTATGCCGGAACACGCACACGAGAATATTCATTTAGAATGTCTCTAGTGTCGGCAGAAAAGTAAGTAGATCCAGTGTGGGTATTAAAAATATGCCTTCTTAAAGATAAAAGAGTGTAACGCTTTCAAAACTAGGACCTATTAATTTGTTTTTGAGAAATGCTGAGTTTTCTTGCTCATGTGTCTTTACTTGAGACTCGTTCTTTCGTTTAAATGTGAGAATTCCAAAATTCCATGTGAAAATTGCAAACAACGCGAAAACACTTGTGTTATTTGTTTTCGCTTTCCAATGAAAATGTCAACGGTCTTGTATTACTGAAAATAATTTGATAAGGATCGTGATAAAAGAAAGCCATTACACTAAAAAGCAAACGATCCACCTCCTTCAAAATTGAAAGAGATTTTACAACTCACGGGTCATGTGTCATATTTCATGTATGCGTTGTGGCCGGATACAAGATTCTTCATTTAAGTTCTAGGGTTACAAAGTTCTCTTATTTGTAGTGCTTCAAATGTAAAGTAACCTAGTTTTTTTTACAAATAAAAGTGTCAGCATTGTTAAAGGAATCAAATTTTGGATATTTCTTGATGATGTCATTTGTGACTTGTTGTCTAATATTATTGTATCGGTCACAATGAAATAAGAAATGCATTTCATTCTCAATTTGGTTAGAACAGCAGTACTGACAAATTCAAAGAGTTTCAGGTAATTTAGGAGTACAGTGTCGCCCAGATACGAAAAGAGCGGAATCCAGTCTACCTCATGTGTCTTTACTTGAGACTCGTTCTTTCATTAAATGTGAGAATTCCGGTGAAAATTCCGATGCGTATCCGTTATGTTATCGTCCAACATCTATTATTGAGAATTTAAAGACCAATCGATAATCAATTATCTTCGTTTGTGACCTGTCAACGATGGGATTTATATACCTCTCCGGTAAAGAATCATGACATATTTCCTGAGTGACCAGAATTCTAAAGCGCTTCTCTCGACAAGCCAAAAATTGCAAACAACGCGAAAACACTTATGTTATTTGTTTTCGCTTTCCAACGAAAATGTCAACGGTCTTGTATTACTGAAAATAATTTGATAAGGGTCGTGATAAAAGAAAGCCATTACACTAAAAAGCAAACCGATCCACCTTCCTCAAAATTGAAAGATATTTCACAAATCACGGGTCATGTGTCATATTTCATGTCTGCATTGTGGCCGGATACGAAAAGAGCGGAATCCAGTCTACCTTACACATATACAGTTGTAATTTCACTGTCAAAAATCTTACAGAAAAACTTGTCCTTCCTAAACCTCTTAACCGTCCTTTAGTCAGTTCTTTAGAATTTCAAAAAAAGAACAAAACACTGGGTTTCAGTCAATCGTAAAACGAAATTTCACGTTGGCTAATTTTTAACAATCCCGCTGATAGCACTGGGAATCTGGGTGACCTCATTAAAACAATCCAGATGTCGTATTTGGCAAGTGCTGGGTGTTATTGGTGAATAATTTTACGCTTCGATATTTCGACGTTTTTAGCGTTTTCTTGGAGCCATTTGGAGCCGAGTTGCCGCCGCCGTTAAAAAGAACTCGAATCCTGGGATTTACCGCAGCTACCTTGCAGCTGAAATTTGCTATGTGGCAAAGAGATCGAGTGGTTGGAGATAAATGATAAAGATGTCGAATGCTTTGAAGTGCACAATTTTGTTAATAGGTATATATTGTAATCTCGTTTTATAGCATAACTCCTTACGTGCTGATTAATTTATTTTGCTTTCCCTGGAATTCTAATCACTGTCTATTTCTTCCCAGCTATTTTGGGACCGCTCAGCTTGGCAGTGGATGTTGTTTACCTTCTCGATTCTTCCCACTCCGTCACACCGCAGCATTACAGCGACCAAAAGACGTTCGTAAAACAGTTGTCCCGCTATTTAAACACAATGCCTGCTCGCACCAGAGGCGCTGTCATAACGTATGGTTCCACGGCGACCGTGATTACAAAGTTCGGCGACACAAGCACAACAGACGAATTCCACAGCGCCATCAACAACGCGCCAAAGGTAGGCGGACCGCGAAGAATGGACCGCGCTATCGACTCAGCGCGAAACGTTTTTGCCGAGGCACGGCCGGCTGTACCTAAGGTTGTTATTCTTTTCACTACTGGAAATCAACCAGGTGGGATTCAGACGGGAGTCCTAGACACGTCTTTCCAAAGGCTTTACGATCTTGGAGCCCGCTTGTATGCAGTAACCATCAGTTCAGAATTTATTATATTGCCTCTGAGGGGCTCTGCTGGATCAGATTGGTTCCCGGTGAGATCTTTCACAAGTCTGCCTGTCTATGTGGTCCCCCTGGCTAGACATGTGTCTTATGATACAGGTATGACGACATTTCGTAATATCTACCAGGTTTATACCAGATATTGAAACCAGAGGTTGGGGCGGGGAGGGAGCTATCTCATCTATAAGTTTATAGGTATGAATCCAAAATGTATGGTTTTCGAGACGTTTTGGTCAGCAATATGGTGCAGATTTTGAATATTTTTCACAAATAAGTTATTTTTGTACTTAGGCCTGGAATTGGGTATGCCGTTTAGAAGGAAGCATTTTTGCCCCCTTACCCACATGGAAGCCATACTTGGTTATTAGAGACGAGCACAAATTTTAGAATTCTGAAATAGCGTGTCAATTTTCGGGTTACGTCCATCTAAATTATGGAAAATCACCGCTATTTTGGTCTGAAATAGTGTAAGGGTTTTACAGAAAGCAGGGTGTATGCCTCACCAGAAATTTCGGGAAGTATATTGCCCGGGTGACGAAAGAGGTGTTATGTTTAACCCATGGCTACTCATCGTGATCTTCACCAGGGTTTACCAGCAAAACGTTCACCATTTTTTTTGTGACCTTATTTATTGACCTTCCCTGTTTCTCTCTTTTCATTTGACGGTGTCCCATTAAGCTTTCGTTGATGGTGTGGTTTTTCATGAATTTGAGATATAGGTTTACTGGGTATAGGTTTACTGTGGCCTTGGCGTAAAGTTATTTATTATTTGGGATGACGTTGCGAACTTTCTGGACTTCAAAAGGACACGAACGAAAAAAAGGCAATATAACAAGGTTTTGTTTTTGTTTTTGTCACCTAGATACGAGTGTTTTAAAGGGAAATACACCTCTAGTAAAATTCATACGAAACTAAATCCGGAACTCGAGTGAAGAATTTTCCATATCCTCACCATTGAGAATATTGAAGAAGTACTTTCCCGCTTTTTACGGCTGTTTGTACAAACAGTCAGTTTGTCTAGTTGTCTAAGATATGAATTTTTTTTTCGCTCGCACGTGTCAAACCAATATTTTACTCACTCGCTGCACTTGTTAGTGAAACTTTATTTTCACAACCTGAAAAAAAATCATATCTTTGCGCCGCCGTGTAATATCATCTACCGGTATATCTATTTCTCACCCATACAGGTAAAGCCTCTGCAATGCAATATCCAAACCATAGTGAAAAAAGCGAATATGTGGTAGATATCAAAAAAGAACTAAATTCTTTAGCTTGGGAATAAAACTCTAAATATAAATATTTTTGATATGGAAATATTTTTTTCAAACGTCACTAAGTCAACACTGTCTTTCTTGTTCGGAGTTGAATGTACTTCCGAAGCAAAATGCTGCTGGATTAGTTTCATAGTAAGAAAGAAATGAGCATTCATTCTCTTTTCAGGTGAAAATCTTCGTTTGTCACACATGTATAGTTCGCTAAAAGGAAATAGTCTTATAAAGCATGCATCTCCTCCTTCAAAAATGCTTTTGTGACAAAAAGTTAAATAGTACATGTCAAAATAGGGATACAAAATTATAGTAACGCTGACAAACTTTGATGCGTACGTAATTTTGTGCTGTGATTTACCGACAGCTGCTCTCGGTCCTTACGACTTTGTTGCTGACGTGATCTTTATGTTGGACTCCTCGTCACGCGTCACGCCACAAGACTACGTGAAGGAAAAGGAATTTGTCAAGTTAATAGCAAGGTACCTCAATATCGCGCCGGGAAAGTCTCGAGGCTCTGTTATTGTTTTCAGCACTGATGCAAATCCTCTCTTGCCCTTTGATGGCTACTCGAGCATGTCCGAATTTAATACAGTCATTGACAAAGCCCCGCAGCTGAGCGGAAAGAGAAGAATTGACCGTGCATTTGGTGCTGCCGCGACTTTGTTTCAAAACGCTAGACCATCTGTTCGTAAGGTACGTGCCTACATTTATTGCCACCCTATTGGCTAATGACATAACACACCAACCCTTCGATTCCTCTTCCGTTTCGTTACCTTTACCACGAAACGATAACTGATAAGGAATGATTACGAAGTCGTCTGCCCTTAATAGCAAAGAATTAGCAACCCCGTGTTGAGAAATCTGCGTTTTGATAAATAACGTATTCTGTAGATAGATATTAAGAAATGTCAATAGTACATCCCTCAGAGAGGCTCTTATTCCACTGTTTTCAGATCGAATTGGACTTGAGAATTGTTGATTCCGGAAACCTCGAATAGCTCACATAAAATATAAACAACCATGGTCCTGAGTTCCCCTCATCGACCACGCCTTTTAACTGGTCAACTGGACAACTTCTTGTCAGGGATTGGGATTGTTAACCATGTCATGTCTCTTTCAAATAAACAGTTTTTGTCCTTCACTGAATGGCACTGTAGCAACCCTTACAATGAGTCAGTCCAGACAGCGCAAACCATATACCTTTATTGTTCTTCTCTTCAGGTTGCAATACTACTCACTGGTGGAAGACAATCTCCCGATGGAGGGTCCTTGGAAGACGCTGTGCAGCTGATGAGAAACCGTGACGTCACAACGTACGTCATATCTATAGGCGATAGATCTGATGTTCCCGTCCAGAGACCAGAGGATCTGTTCTACTTGCCGTCATATAGTGATCTCCCGCGACAAGTGCAATCCATTGCAAAGAATATGACAAAACCAAGAGGTAATCAAGCGAGTAAGTCATGACGTTTTTATATCATCTATTAAGATAGTTTGATAACTGGTTGGCTAGCTATCCTTGTCGAGCCGTGAAAACATATGTAGCTACATTTAACTGCTGCTGCGCCTCGTGAGTCCACAACATTTTGACCACTGTGATGACTCGTTTCGTTGTCGATAAGAGTACAGACCACGCTAAACCACATTTCGATTTGTTTTTTACCAGAATACCAACGTCAAAGAAAATGTTTTTTTTCAGTGCGCGAGCTGAAAAAGGCAATGCGTGACACATTGACGCGAGCAGCGTTGTCTGGACTCTTATCGACAACGGCAAATTTGCCAATCACATTGCGAGATTAGTAGCGGTTGTGGGAAAATAGTGATTTCCCCATGATTCGGCGCTGAGTGAATAAATTAAAATGTAATCATTTAGCATCAAACAAATGAAACACGTCAACTGTGAATGTGTGTTTTAGGCCTTCTCTCAGCCTCCCAAAATTTCGCAGATATCTTACTTTAATACTATATAGTCACTTGATAAATTTTTTTTTCCTTTCTATTAACATGAGTAATTAATCACGAGAAAATCCTATTCGTTATATTGGATTCAGTTTGTAATATTTGGTTTGAGGTAATAATTGTTCTTCCTTTGTAGCAGTGACAACACCAGCACCGACAACGCCATCGCCAACTGCTGCTACAGGTATTTATGAAGTTGTGCTCATCTGCCACTTATCTGCATTAAACTGATCCACGGTGACCGAGTAATCCACACTTTTCTTTATATTTTATTTCCAGATCCGTGCAAGACTGAGGGCTGCAATGCTCCTCACAATATCGGCTGCCGAGTAGTGAATAACACGGCACAATGTATTTGTCCTACTTGTCCCAACATATTAAGGCCGGTATGTACGTCTGATCATGTGCAGGATCTGAGCGAGTGTCATATGAAAAGACAAGCCTGTGAGTTGAATATCGATGTTGCTGTTGAAAAGCGAGGACCCTGCGGTACGTTAGGTTTTTTTGTACTTATTAGTTACATTATTTTTTGTTAATTTCGTTAAAAGTTGTTTCATATTGAAGAGATTAGTTACTCATTATCTGAAATAACGTATCGCACTGTCTGTCAATGATTCATAAATATTTTATCAGTGTATTTTGTAGTTTTCTTTTAAAAGTGGTCACAAGTGACGTAATTTTGTTCTCGTGTTTAGTTGTTTATTTTGCCGTTGCTGAAGTCAGATTGACGTTACTAATAGAACTGCTAGGAATTTGGTCAACTTCCGTACGCGATGCTGGTCTAGAATTAGTTGGTGGGGTTTCCAATGCTATCGATCGAGGTGGTGTCTTTAAACACCTTGTATAGGGAGGCAACAGGAAGGCAATACCCAAATCTCTCCATTTTAGTCCAAAATATTAGGGCGCAGCAATACTCGTAAGAACTCCTCATGTTTGCACTAAGCTTTTGCATATTTACTACTCCTTCTCATCAGATAAAGAATGTCGCAGCGTTGTGGACATCGCTTTTATTATTGATTCTTCTGGCAGTATTGGGAGAAGCAACTGGCAGCGAATGAAACGATTTCTTAAAGCACTGGTCAGCAAACTGGACGTTAGCGACTCTGGTACACATATAGCAGCCGTGGCGTACAGTGGCAATCCGGAAGTAGTGATGAGGTTCAGTAATTTTCAGGGTGTCGACCAGGTTAACCGATTGTTTGATGAAATGCGTTGGCAGCGTGGCTTTACCTACACAGACAAAGCACTTCTTCTTGCAGACAGAGACCTTTTCCAGACCACTAACGGGATGAGACCAGCCGTGCCGAAGGTAAGTCAGAGCCTCGTTAGTCTACATGATGTATCGTCCCCCCCTTCGCGCCCAACCCCGCCTGCCACCCAATATCTATTCACTCTTAGATGGAGAAAAGCACTTCAAAGTTAGAATGCAACAGAACTACTCTGGGAAGTCCCAATAAAATAACCATTAAACCACCATTAGGCCACTGCACTCTTTAAGTGGTTACTATATTAATGCCTGGCCACTTTTGATGGGCTCAAATACTATCAACAAATGTTCGCCAGCAGTGTTTTAAAATGTCACGAGCAGACAACTTCTTTGTGTCATTTTTAAGGACTTTAAGGTCGATCTACGGTTTTCGCACGTAAGTTTAAAACATGCCAAGTTGTCTTGAATTATACTTTTATCCTAGAAAACATCATTCATTGGAACTACAAATTCATTTCCATTCATTCAGTCATTCATTCATTCATTCATTCATTCATTCATTCATTCATTCATTCATTCATTCATTCATTCATTCTTTCATTCATTCATTCATTCAGTCAGTCAGTCAGTCAGTCAGTCAAAACGCGAATCCTGCTTTTTTAAGCGGTTTTCGCCACATCTACCGCTCATTTGCCATTCGTGTCAAGCACTGCTGACAAAATCAAACCGTTATGTCGTTGATGAATTTTGGCAGTTGGCCTTTGTGATCACAGACGGGAAGCAAACCACAACAGGAAACTACACCAGACTTTCGGAAGCCTCCCAAGGAATTAAAAACAAGGGGATCACTGTGTATGTTCTTGGTGTTGGCAATGGAGTAGATCGAGCAGAGCTGGAGGAGATCGCATCCAGGTCAGACTACGTCAGTGTAACTCCATCATTTCAAGATCTCCTATCCATCTCTTCGGGGATAAGACAGCTATTTTGTGCCGGTGAGTGTTTGCATGCACGACATGAATACCCGGGGGAGATTCTTATACAAAAAGGAGAGCGGTGCTTGACGTGCAGTTTTGGTACCTCTTAGTGTGTTTAGTCTAAAAAGGTCCACAGCAGAAGTGTTTGCGGTACCTTTTAGGGTATTGAGCCGAAAATATGACAGGAGACAATGTGTTGTTTTAGAATTGGTACCTCTTAGGGGTGAAGAACATTTCATACCACGCCCACAAAACAGTATCTTGGTAGCTCTTAGGAGTTCTTTTCAAAATTTCCGACGAGCACCCCCGTCCTTTATATGTGGGAGATTTCCCGTGAATATTACTGCAGTCAACTAGTGGGTGATACTGTTCGACCAGTCTCTTTTTACCAAGAAATCGTTTGACGTCAGTGCATTTTAGTATTTATAGTACGATTGCAGTAACAGTTTGCCATCTATTTCGACAGTTCCAACGCAAGCACCCATAGTGACAACACCTCCAGGTATTTACTTCCACTGTTCTTGATCTAATTTTGTTTAACAGGGATAAGGGGTGCGGCAAAGGTTAATCATGTATTATATTTTTCTCAGACCCATGCGTTACGGATGGCTGCCGTGCTCCATACAATATCGGTTGCCGTGTAGTGAACAAAACAGCACAGTGTATTTGCCCTACATGTCCTAACGTACGTAGGCCTGTGTGTGCATCGGATGGTGTACAAGACCTCAGCGAGTGTCATCTGAAGCAACAGGCTTGTGGGATGGATATTGCTGTCACTGTTGCAAAGCAGGCACCGTGTGGTACGTCTGTTATCCATTGTCCATTGTGGACCATTGTTATTTTGTAATAAACATCTTTAGGGATGTTGGGATGACGAAGTGGCGAGGTCCTTCTCCTGGCGTCATATATGGATTGATTTTGTTTTGTTGGTACTTCGGAGGCCCATTTTTTTTTTTTTTTTTTTTTCATCCACATAAAAACAATGTTTCTAACTTCCAACTCAATTGCGAATCCGAGGACAACAGCTTTGTTAGGTGTGAGACTGTTATGTGCTACTGCTATCTGTTTAACAAATTGACGTCTATCTTGTTATTAATCATGAATTTCGTCATAACATTGTCAAAGTAGTTGTGGATCCGTACACTACTTTGACAATGTTATGAATTGTCAATAACAGGACAGACGCATGAAAAACAGACGTCAATTTGGTTTTTTTTTTTACAATAACAAATTGTCAATTTGCCCGCTTTCGCTCGACGCGTCAATATCGCATAGATTATAAATTCTTGCGTGTGTCCGCTTATTGACAATTAAAACTAGCCAATCAACGCGCGAAAATTTCTGCAGTTATTGTAAAATGTGTTATTGTTACTGTTAGTTTTATTGTATTGACATTGTTATTTGTTGTTCTTGTTATTACCCTTGGCAATTTCACGAGTTCAAAGGTAAACCAAAGTCTTAAATTTTTCAGAAAAAGAATGCAGCACCGTTGTGGATATCGCCTTCGTCGTTGATTCATCCGGAAGTATTGGTCGCAGCAATTGGGAAAGAGTAAAACGGTTTCTCAAATCCTTGGTCAGCAAATTGGACGTTAGTCCTTCCGCAACGCACTTAGCTGTTATATCATACAGTACCAATCCCAAGGTAGAGCTGCGATTTAATGGCCTTCAAAATACCGACGAGGTCAATCGAAAGTTTGACGATATGCTTTGGCAGCGTGGCTTTACCTACACGGATAAAGCTCTCCAGCTTGCGGACAGAGATCTGTTCCAGATTTCAAACGGGATGAGATCAAGCGTGCCAAAGGTAGTAAGCCTCTATGATAATTGCTATAGTGTTTGGTCCTAGAACGTTTATTTACTTACTTGTAAAACTTTCTGGTTTATTATGTCATAAGAATGCTCGGAATCGATCTTCTGACCTTCCGCTTTAATGGCGTTTTGTGTAGCTCGCCCTCGTCATCACAGACGGAAAGCAAACAACAACATCATCTTACACTAGACTTTCAGTGGCCTCGCAAGGAATGAAAACTAAAGGAGTTACCGTATATGCTATCGGAGTGGGTGCTGGAGCTGATCGAGCAGAGCTGGCAGAGATTGCTTCCGGATCAAAATACGTTTACACTTCAACCTCATTCAAAGATCTTCAGAACATCGCGCCAACAATAAGAAAGCGTCTGTGCCAAAGTAAGCTGTTTAGTTTGCAACGTTTTATGACAACTGCGGTTTTCTGTACACAAGGTTTTATTTTCAACCTATCACTCAAGTGATTACCCCGATTTTTTTTCCTTCTGTTGTTACTTCCAATTGTGAGATTGGATCAGTTAACTGTCTCTGCATCTTTAAAGGTTGACATCTAGACCGTTAGAGACTCGTTGAAGCAAATCGAGTACTTATGACAAAGGGCTCACGATCAAGCTGGCATGACTACTTAATATTCACTTCCTTATACAATCTCCAGTTTAGTATGTCGTTTTGTTTTGTTGTAAACGAAGCTAAACAGTTTCCTTGCTAAGGTTATCCGGCTCTTTCCTTTCATTTTCAATGACCTAAAAATTGGTTTTAATCAAGATTTTCCGTTTTATTTTCAGCACCTACCCAAGCACCACAAGTATCGACACCCATGAAGCCAGGTAATGTAGTGAGCCTGATTTCCGATAGCAGCTTTACCTGAATTTCAATACACCTTGCTTGATACTATTGATGTAGCTTTTGTACACTTTGCAGATCTTTGTGAGACTCGAGGCTGCAGTGCTCCATACAACATCGGTTGCCGAGTAGTGGACAGCCAACCGCAATGTATTTGTCCCACTTGTCCCAACATACGCAGGCCAGTTTGTGCATCGGATGATGTGCAGGATCTGAGCGAGTGTCATCTGAAGCAACAGGCTTGTCTGGGAAACATACCTGTCACTGTAGTGAAGCAGGGACAATGCGGTGTGTATTTCGATTGATTCTATTATCCATGTTCATATCTACGTACTTCAAGCAATTATAGTAAGTTATAACACCTTATGGTGACAACATCGAAAAAGAAGTAATAATTATTGTTAAAAAAATCTTGGTCCATTTGGTAATTATGTCAACTGAATTTCGTTAACAGAAGGAGTTCACTTTGCTCATCTCGGAGAAAACGACCCTTCATTTCCTAGTCGACCTTAGCTTAAAGGAAATCTCGCCACGTTGTGTATGTGCAAACGATCGTAGGCACACGACTGACACGACAAATTATGCGAAGCTAAGATACGTAATGCAATGCAATCCAAGCTGTGCGTATTTGTCAGGGATTTGGATTGTTTGTGGCTTTTTCAAGGCCTTCAGGTCAGGTATTACTTTCTTGCTATTTTTCTAACTGACAATAGCCTGCTGATTTGTTGAAAACAGATAAGGAATGCCGCCCCGTCCTGGATATTGCTTTTATTGTCGACTCATCTGGAAGTATTGGACGCAGCAACTGGGAGAGAGTGAAGCGATTCGTCAAAGCATTAATAAGCAAACTTGACGTCAGGAACTCTGGCACACGCGTGGCAGCTATAGCATACAGTACCAATCCCGAAGTGGTGACCAGATTTAGAAGCTATCAGGGGACGGACCATGTTAATCGACTGATTGACACGATGCGGTTTCAGCGTGGCTTCACCTACACGGATAAAGCACTTTTACTTGCAGACAGAGATCTGTTTCAAAGATCCAACGGGATGAGATCAAACGTGCCAAAGGTATAGTTTATGTAAGGAAACTGTTGTTTAAATTAGTCGGCCTCTTCTATTCACCTGTGTTTGAAGGAGTTGGAAAACGGTGTTTTTAGTAGTTTCTCCGTTCTGCTGACTAAAATGTTGTGGCCATTTATTAACCGTAACCAAGTGAAAAGTCATGATCAACCCGGTACTTACCTAAAAGGTGTTTTGGCAACTCACCTTTCGCCAAGTCCTCTTTTATAAGTAATTTTCCGCGATTAGATTCAATTGAGCTTCCTACTCATAGCAATTGTTATACATTTCCTGTCCACTTGTAATTTATATCCCAGAATTTGTCTCATTTTATTTTAGAATTTGTCTCATACAATGTATGATTACTAGAGAACGTCACTTTGACATTGGATTGATGGCTTCAATCTGGTCGTTGCAAAAGAACGCTCGCAAGATCTGAGAATCAGAGTTGAGTGTAATTAGTTGTAGCTGGTCGAAATCAGTTGGACAAGACGTGTGCCAGTGCTCGACCTAACAGAGTGGTTGAATAAGCTAGCAAGCTAATTTCAAACTTCAACAATGTTAAGAAACGCCTATTTAACAAGATGGTATTTTATCTAGTTGGCCTTTGTGATCACAGACGGTAAGCAGACAACAACACAAGCGTACACGAAACTTTCGGAGGCTTCAAGAGGAATGAAAAATAAAGGGGTCACAGTGTATGCTGTTGGCGTTGGTAGTGGGGCAGATACTGCAGAGCTGGAAGAGATTGCCTCCGGGTCAAAGTACGTGTACACATCAGCATCATTCAGAGATCTGCAGAACATCACTCCAAAAATAAGAAAGCGCTTGTGTGGAGGTAACTTATGGATAAACATAAGATGTAGAAATGCGGCACAGAGTGTCTTTGGCACGTCATAACAATTACTGGCCTTTAAAACGTCAGTTTCTCCCAAAGGCAATTCGACGAGCTATTACTAAAAGCTAACGATACTTTTATACTGATTTTTGAAGTAACAACTGTACAGCCTCTAAGTTGTGTTAAATTCATTTTCGCTCTATCAAAGACGGCACCCGAAACTGTATCTAAAAGAACCTTTAGTGTTCATTATATTATAGAGCGATGAGACATTAATTTTTCCTAACAAGTGTTTTCTTTAGCAGCAGTTCCTACCCGAACAACGACAGTAACCCCAGCTCCTACAACGCCAGGTAACTGAGCTGATTTATTTTCCCGTACCACCTCGAATTTCACTGCGTAGCTTTTTGCTATAGACGACAGTTGATGTAGTCTGTACATCTTTATGCGTTGTTTTTACTTCCTTGTAGATCCTTGTGTCGCGCCAGGATGCGATGCTCCGTACAACATCGGATGTCGGGTAGTTGACAATAAACCACAGTGTATTTGTCCTTCTTGTTCCAATACCCTGAGGCCTGTTTGTGCATCGGATGATGTACAGGACCTGAGCGAATGTCACTTGAAACGCCAAGCTTGTCAAGGAAACATTACTGCTACTGTTGCAAAGCAGGGACCATGCGGTACGTTTTTTAATAACATAACGGTATTTGCAATGTTGATTTTACCTCTTGTATTCTGATACCTCTAGTGTATGATAAGCGCTGCTTCAAATAGCCATCCACCGTAACATTTTTACCTTCCTCGTTATTTTTCTTACAGTAACATTAACACTAGGCTTTCCTCCTTCTAAATGTAAAGAATACTGGAAAATGCTGTTTCAATATCCTTTTTATCAGATAAAGAATGTCGTGCCGTTGTGGATATCGCTTTTATAATTGATTCATCTGGAAGTATTGGTCGCACCAATTGGGAAAAAATGAAACGATTCCTTAAAGCGTTGGTCAGCAAGCTTGATGTGAGCCCTTCTGCCACACACATAGCAGCTGTCTCATACAGTACCAATCCAGAGGTGGTGTTAAGATTCAGTGGGTTTCAGGGCACTGTCCAGGTTAACCAGCTACTAGACAGAATGCGTTTTCAGCGTGGCTTTACCTACACAGACAAAGCGCTCCTTCTCGCAGACAGAATCCTGTTTCAAACGTCAACCGGAATGAGATTAAGCGTACCAAAGGTAAGTGGGCTGAAGTTTTTGGCTGGGGAAAAAAAAAACTCAAATAGAGGATCATGGAGATCCTTAATTGTTAAGGGGGAGTAGAGTTGAAAGCATATTGCGACGATTCGGAAAAATTCTTCCATTATCTATTTAAAGGCTCCTTTTTACAGACAATGTTCGGCGCAATTTTTGTGGCGATTTTACTGCCAATTTTTGCCGCGTCGAGGTCTGCAACTCTAAATCGCGCACGAAAAAGAGCGATTAATGCAACTCAGTCGTAATTTCAGTGTGATGATTCCTGAGGTTTCGAAGTTATTCAGGACAAAACAGTACAAGCCTACTTTGGCTTCTGTTCATTTTATCACGTTTCAAAGAAATATCGCGTTCAGTATACAATAAAATTGCAGTTGCTTGCAGGGCCTGCGCGACAAAGCTTGCCTCTAAAATTACCATTGTCAATGGGCCTTGAAATTTCAAGGAGTTTTAAAATACCTCAATAGACTTCCAGTGGGAGATACTAAGCAGTGTTCTATCTTCTAATGCTATTTATTTGTCAGTAGAGAGGTGTAAGAAATGTGATGTTACGAAAGTCAAACATTTTCAGACACTCTTGCCCACTTTTGCACTCTGCAAAACGCAGCATCCATGAATGAATCCTTGATATGCATAATCTTCCGATTGAACTACGTTCGTCTTTTTTGATAATACCTTGTATAGTTCGCCATTGTGATCACAGATGGAAAACAGACAACGACACTGCCTTACACGAGACTTTCAGAAGCTTCGCGAGGAATAAAAAATAAAGGCATTACTGTCTACGCTCTTGGAGTTGGCAGTGGAGCCGATCGAGCAGAGCTGGAGGAGATCGCTTCTGGGTCAGAGTACGTTTTCACATCTTCGTCATTTAGTGATCTCCAGAACATCGCTCCAAGAATTACAAAGCGATTCTGTGCCGGTAAAAGTGCGGATCATATTCGTTTCCATCTGATTCTTTTTAGATCAGCTGCCTGTTCTTGATACTGGAGTATTTAAGAGATTTCAGTTATCCTTTTCACCTTTTTTCCAACAGTACCAACACAAACGACTACAACAGCCCCGACGCCTACAACCACAGGTATTTTGCCTAAGTTTCTTGTAAAAAAAAAATCATCTCCATTTTGATTCAAATTGTAAAAAGGACGAATGATAAACCAAACTTTGTTATTGGACTTTTTCAGATCCATGTGTCACTCAAGGCTGCCGTGCTCCATACAATATCGGCTGCCAAGTAGTGGACAACAAAGCACAGTGTATTTGTCCTTCTTGTTCCAATATTCCAAGGCCTGTTTGTGCAACGGATGGTGTTCAGGACCTAAGCGAGTGTCATATGAGACGACAAGCTTGTCAAGGAGATATAACGGTTGCTGTTGCAAAGCAGGGACCATGTGGTATGTTGACCATTCATTAATTTATAGAAATTTATGCCTTGGTTTTCCTAGCTCGGATATGTTAAATTCATATCTTTTCTTAAATAACAATATATCGTACAAATAAGTGTACAAATAAGTTTTATCTTTCAATTATTAATTTAAAAATAAGTTTCTATTTGACTTTCAAGAAATAAAACATGAACAGGAAACTTTTATTATTTTGTCTTCCTTTTTGATCAGATAAAGAATGTAGCACGGTTGTGGATATCGCTTTTGTCGTTGATTCATCTGGATCTATTGGTCGCACCAATTGGGAAAGAATGAAACGATTTCTGAAAACATTAGTCAGCAGACTTGACGTCAGCCCATCCGCCACACACATAGCAGCTATAGCATACAGTAACAGTCCTGAGGTAGTCATGAGGTTTAATGGTATTCAGGGTACAAACCAGGTTAATCAGTTGCTTGACAGGATGCGTTATCAGCGTGGCTTTACCTACACGGACAAAGCACTCCTTCTTGCGGACAGTGATCTATTTCAGTCTTCCACCGGAATGAGATCCAATGTGCCCAAGGTAAGTAGGTTTCCCATCCGAGTGCGATTGCAATACCAAAATTTGTCGCCTAATGACCGACGGTATTAAGACACACTAGACATGAAAATAATGCTTCCAGTGTTGCGATCGGAGACAGACATTTTCTCAAGTTTTTGTAATCCAATCTGCTGTTTTCTGCTGTTTTTTTACGTGGCTTCTGTCCACTTTTAGCAGCGTTGCTATTTCAAGATTCGTTAGCGCGAACAGTAACGGACCTTGAGATTGCAACTCTCATGATAGTGGACAGCAGCTGTCGACGATTCAGAACAGTAAACAACAGATCGGATTGCAAAACCTTTCAGGAAGCTACTACGACTTAATGTCTATATATGTTTTCATCTTGTGTATAAAATTTTGCGTCATTTTCGTATGGAATAAGAACTTAATAGGCTCTAAAATGGCACGTGTCATTCTTCCTTTTCCATATTGTGATTTCTAACGATCACCTTTTGTCACACTGCTTTTGTAGTTGGCCATTGTGATCACAGATGGGAAACAGACAACAACACTACCTTACACGAGACTTTCAGTAGCTTCACTAGGAATAAAAAATAAAGGCGTTACTGTGTATGCTCTTGGAGTTGGAAGTGGAGCAGATCGAGCCGAGCTGGAAGAGATTGCATCTGGGTCGGAGTACGTTTTCACGTCTTCGTCATTTAGTGATCTCCAGGACATCACTCCAAAAATTACAAAGCGATTCTGTGCCGGTAGGAGTACATATCATGCACATTTCCGTCTGATAATTTTCATATCGGTTGCCTGTTCTTCATACTAGAGTATTTTGGAATTTTCAGTAACATACGTTTTGCTTTTATTCCTACAGTACCAAAACAAACAACAACAACAGCCCCGACGCCTACAACCACAGGTATTTTGCCTAAGTTTGTGAAAAAACCAAACAATCATCTCCATTTTGATTCAAATTGCAAAAAGGACGACTGATAAACCAAACTTTGTTATTGCACTTTTTCAGATGTATCTGTCACTCAAGGCTGCCGTGCTCCATACAATGTCGCTGCCAAGTAGTGGACAGCAAAGCACAGTGTATTTGTATTTGAAGTTTTTAGTAATATACTTTTTGCTTTTATTCCAACAGTGCCAACACAAACGACAACAACAGCCCCGACACCTACAACCACAGGTATTTGGCTAACGTTTGTTGTAAAAAAAAATGTCAGCGAAAATTTGCTTCAAATTGCACAAAGGACGAGTGATAAACCAAAATTTCTTCTTACACTTTTTCAGATCCATGTGTCACTCAAGGCTGCCGTGCTCCATACAATATTGGCTGCCAAGTAGTGGACAACAAAGCACAGTGTATTTGTCCTACCTGTTCCAATATTCCAAGGCCTGTTTGCGCAACGGATGGGGTACAGGACCTAACCGAATGTCATCTCAGACAACAAGCTTGTCAGGGAGATATAACGGTTGCTGTTGCAAAGCGGGGACCATGTGGTATGTTGACCATTCATCAATCTATGGTAACTTATTTCTTGGTTTTGCCAACTCGGGTATGTAATATTCATTACCGAGCTTAAAATTCACCATCTTTATTAACTTGTCACTTCATGAGCTATTTACATAATCAGATATTGTACTACAGAGTGCAATGAAAAAATACGTTTCTATTTGCCTTTCAAAGCGATCCTGTGCTGTTAAGAGCGCAGATCATACACGTTTCCGTGCAATAATTGTCAGATCGGTTGTCAGTTCTTAATATTGGATAATTGAGAAGTAAGAGGGAGTAAGTAAGACTTTATTAAAGTGACTCACTCTTAGTTAGCTACGTAGAAAGCTACTTTACATGTCTAATCACAACATATGTAAGAGAAAAAGACATGGCATGAAAACATGGCATGAAAACATTTATTATTATGTGTCCCTTTCTTGAACAGATAAAGAATGTCGCACCGTTATGGATATCGCTTTTGTCGTTGATTCATCTGGATCTATTGGTCGCACCAATTGGGAAAGAACGAAACGATTTCTGAAAGCATTGGTCAGCAGACTTGACGTCAGCCCATCCGCCACACACATAGCAACTATAGCATACAGTAACAGACCTGAGGTAGTCATGAGGTTTAATGGTATTCAGGGTACAAACCAGGTTAATCAGTTGCTTGACAGGATGCGTTATCAGCGTGGCTTTACCTACACGGACAAAGCACTCCTTCTTGCGGACAGTGATCTATTTCAGTCTTCCACCGGAATGAGATTCAATGTACCCAAGGTGAGTAGTTTTCCTATCCGAGTCGAAATCCAAAATCAAAATTTATCTCCTCATCATTTTCTTTTTTGTTTTTAGAAATGTGACTAACAGTATTGAAACTTCATAAGTGTATGGTATTACCTTGTGCATAAAATGTTCCTTAATTTTCATATGAAATAAGAACTTTTAAACTTGGAACATGTCGTATAAATCAGTCTTATTTTCTCCAAGTTGTGACAGTCAGCCCTTTTCGTTCTGTTTGTGTAGTTGGCCATTGTGATTACAGATGGGAAACAGACAACAACACAATCTTACACGAGACTTTCAGTAGCTTCACGAGGAATAAAAAATAAAGGCGTTACTGTCTACGCTATTGGAGTTGGCAGTGGAGCCGATCGAGCAGAGCTGGAAGAGATTGCATCTGGGTCGGAGTACGTTTTCACATCTTCGTCTTTTAGTGATCTCCAAGACATCGCTCCAAGGATTACAAAGCGATTCTGTGCCGGTAAGAGTGCAAACCATGCACTTTTTCATGGGATAATTTTCAGATTGGTTGGCTGTTCTTGATACTGGAGTATTTAGGAGTTTGCAGTTATACGTTTTTGCTTTTATTCCAACAGTACCAACACAAACGACAACAACAGCCCCGACACCTACAACGACAGGTATTTTTATTACGTTTGTAAAAAAAACAAGGCAGCGAAATTTGCTTCAAATTGCACCAAGGACGAGTGATAAACCAAAATTTCTTTTGCACTCTTTCAGATCCATGTGTCACTCAAGGCTGCCGTGCTCCATACAATATCGGCTGCCAAGTAGTGGACAACAAAGCACAGTGTATTTGTCCTACCTGTTCTAATATTCCAAGGCCTGTTTGCGCAACCGATGGTGTACAGGAACTGAGCGAGTGTCATCTGAGACGACAAGCTTGTCAGAAAGATATAACGGTTGCTGTTGCAAAGCAGGGACCATGTGGTATGTTGACCATTCATTAATTTATTCATTCATGATAACTTATTTCTTGGTTTTTCTAACTCGGGTATGTAATATTCATGACCTTTTACAATAATCATATATTGTACTAATCAGTGACGGATCTAGGGGAGGGGCCAGGGGCCCGGGTCACCCCCCTTATTTTGGGTAAAAAAGAAATACTTACAGAAGGAAGAAAAGCCGGCAGGGCAAGCAAAACAAAACCGCCGCCCCTCCCCCCCCCCCCCCCCGCCCCCCAACCCCTTAGCTCAAGGTCTGGATCCGCCACTGCTAATGCGTTTTATCCTACAGTCTTGAATGTGAAAGTACGTTTCTATTTTCCCTCCAAGCAATAAAACATGGCATGAAAACTTTCACTATTTTGTCTCCCTTTTTGATCAGATAAAGAATGTCGCACCGCTATGGATATTGCTTTTGTTGTTGATTCATCTGGATCTATTGGTCGCACCAATTGGGAAAGAATGAAACGATTTCTGAAAGCATTGGTCAGTAGACTTGACGTCAGCCCATCCGCCACACACATAGCAGTTATAGCATACAGTAACAGTCCTGAGGTAGTCATGAGGTTTAATGGTATTCAGGGTACAAACCAGGTTAATCAGTTGCTTGACGGGATGCGTTATCAGCGTGGCTTCACCTACACGGACAAAGCACTCCTTCTTGCGGACAGTGATCTATTTCAGTCTTCCACCGGAATGAGATTCAATGTACCCAAGGTAAGTGATTTTCCTATCCGAGTGGGAATCCCATATCAAAATTTCCTGCCTTGTCTTTAAAGTGACCAACAGTATTAATACACGATGAGTGTACTTGTTTTCATCTTGGGTTAAAATTTTGCTTCATTTTCTCATTGAATAAGAACTTAAAGGAGCTCAGTCACGGTTTGCATATTTTGAAAAGTTTCGCCTAAATTTTTCAAATTCGTCGTTTGCAATCCGTGTCAATCTTCGCCACCCTTGACCATCCTTGTTCCTTTATGGTTTATTATTATCTCATTGATGTTTTTCTGTTTTAGTAAACTATTATTTTCAGGTTTCCTCCCATTTAAAGGAGATTTTGTGCGTGGCCAAAAAAAGGGGCAAAACACCGTGACTGAGCTCCTTTAATGAGCTCTAAACTTGTACGTGTCACGTCTCTTTTTCCATGTTGTGATTCTTGACAATCACCTTTTTTCGTACTGTTTGTGTAGTTGGCCATTGTGATTACAGATGGGAAACAGACAACAACACTGCCTTACACGAGACTTTCAGTAGCTTCACGAGGAATAAAAAATAAAGGCATTACTGTCTACGCTCTTGGAGTTGGCAGTGGAGCCGATCGAGCAGAACTTGAGGAGATTGCATCTGAGCCAAGCTACGTTTTCACATCTTCGTCATTTAGTGATCTCCAGGACATCGCTCCAAGAATTACAAAGCGATTCTGTACCGGTAAGAGTACATATCATGCACGTTTCCGTCTGATAATTTTTATATCTCTTGCCTCTTCTTGATAGTGGAGTATTTAGAAGTTTGCAGTTATACGTTTTTGCTTTTATTCCAACAGTACCGACACAAACGACAACAACAGCCCCGACACCTACAACCTCAGGTATTTTTGTTTACTTTTGTTTGAAAAACAAATGTGAGCGAAAATTTGCTTCAAATTGCACAAAGGACGAGTGATAAACGAAAACTTGCACTTTTTCAGATCCATGTGTCACTCAAGGCTGCCGTGCTCCATACAATATCGGCTGCCAAGTAGTGGACAACAAAGCACAGTGTATTTGTCCTACCTGTTCCAATATTCCTAGGCCTGTTTGCGCAACGGATGGTGTTCAAGACCTAAGCGAGTGTCATCTGAGACGGCAAGCTTGTCAGGGAGATATAACGGTTGCTGTTGCAAAGCAGGGACCATGTGGTATGTTGACCATTGATTTAAATTTGAGGCAACGTATGCCTTGGTTTTTCTAGGTCCGTATGTAATACAGTCGAACCCCGTATAAGCGACCACCCAAAATGCCAAGCCTAAGTGGTCGTATACGAGAGCTTAGACCATATTGGGTCAAATTTTTCCCTCATTAGAATATGGTAACTGCAGAGACTTACCCCATATTTTAAATGTGTTATTCATGTGAAAGTCGATTTCGAGAAAAAATACAACACTTTCCGTTCAGAAATTTCCGTCTCTTCTACTATTCAAGAATGCGATAACGTTACAACAATATTATTCAATTTCCGCTCTATTATCTGCCAAGTGGTCCTTTACGGGAGGTTAAAAACAAAAGAAAATTTCAAACTTTTAACTTTAAAAGTGGTCGCGGTCGCTTACGAGAGGTGGTCGCTGACAAGAGGTTCCAAGTATGGTGATTTGACTTGAAAACGTTTGGTGTTTTGGAAAACTGGTCGCTGACGAGAGGTGGTGGCGTACGAGAGTTCGAGGTGGTCGTAACCGGAGGTTCGACTGTATTCTTGACTCTTTTTAAATAGCAATATATCATACATTTGTAAGTTCGAAAATAAGTTTCTATATGCCTTCCAAGAAATTAAACATGAAATGAAAACATTCATTATTTTGTTTCCCATTTTTATCAGATAAAGAATGTCGCACCGTTATGGATATCGCTTTTGTTGTTGATTCATCTGGATCTATTGGTCGCACCAATTGGGAAAGAATGAAACGATTTCTGAAAGCATTGGTTAGCAGACTTGACGTCAGCCCATCCGCCACCCACATAGCAGCTATAGCATACAGTAACAGGCCTGAGGTAGTCATGAGGTTTAATGGTATTCAGGGTGCAAACCAGGTTAATCAGTTGCTTGACAGGATGCGTTATCAGCGTGGCTTCACTTACATAGACAAAGCACTCCTTCTTGCAGACAGTGATCTGTTTCAGTTGTCCAACGGAATGAGATCCAATGTGCCCAAAGTAAGTAGGTTTCCTATCTGAGTGGAAATCCAAAATCAAAATTTCGCTCATCATTTTTATTCTTAAAAATGTGACTATCGGTATTCAAACATCTTGAGTGATGGTATTACCTTCTGCATAAATGTTCCTTCATTTTCGTATAGAATAAGAACTTAGAGAACTTGGGACGTGTCGTGTAAATCATTGTTATTTTCTCTAAGTTGGGATTTTTGACAATCAGAACTTTTCGTGATGTTTGTGTAGTTGGCCATTGTAATCACAGATGGGAAACAGACAACAACACTACCTTACACGAGACCTTCAGTAGCTTCACTAGGAATGAAAAATAAAGGCGTTACGGTGTATGCTCTTGGAGTTGGAAGTGGAGCCGATAAAGCAGAGTTGGAGGAGATCGCATCTGGGTCAGAGTACGTAATCACATCATCGTCATTTAGAGATCTCCAGAACATCGCTCCAAGGATAACAAGGCGATTTTGTCAAGGTAAAAATGCACGAAGTCGATTTTTGAGAGATACGTATACCAGTGTTGTAATGTTAATGCTACAATGTGATTGGCCTGGTTTCTCGCATATTATAAACCGGTAGATCATTTTGAAATGAGTGGTGAACGGAA
Source organism: Orbicella faveolata (assembly GCF_042242905.1). Taxonomy (NCBI): domain Eukaryota; kingdom Metazoa; phylum Cnidaria; class Anthozoa; order Scleractinia; family Merulinidae; genus Orbicella; species Orbicella faveolata. The sequence goes on along the minus strand of NW_028301540.1, from coordinate 9,861,963 downwards.
AAACTGCCAAAGATACGTGACACTTGCAGTTACATAGCTTATAGGTTGATATTTTAACAAATTATCAAACAGTGTCATAAAAGTCTTTGAAGAAACAGACGTTTCGGGTCCATAACCCTTCTTCAGTGTTCAGAAAACTCCACGGGCCATAGTATTTGTAATGTACAGGTGCGTGGTGTGGCATTATGCGGTGGAACCAACCAATGGAAGCAGCGTGAAATGAAGATTATTTTCCGGCTAGGAACCGTTCAGCCCAACGGTCTTAATATAAATTTCAGCGTCCTTTGAATTGTGACGTGCCTCTTGCGCGCACTACTATTTTCAAGAAATTTGGCAAAAAAAAAACAGTTCAGAAACCACGTGAATGATCTATCACAAAAAATCTGAATTATAGCATAGGGAAGTTTTAATAATACAGAACATGCAGTGAAAACGATTTACGACGAATTACGAAAATCGTCTGTGTCAAAATTTTATTAGAACAGTGTTGACGGAAAGGATTTAATGTCAGTTCGTAGTGGGCAAATTATTAAAAAAATCTATCGACTGGATTTTTTTTGAATAAACAAAAACCATTTTTAAGCCTTGTTTTTTTAACCAGCCCCGTTGCCATGGCAACAGCACACACCTTAGCAAAAATGTAAGAATAAACCCTTCTGAGGTTAACCTTGACTCTTGCAAAAAAACGGGTGCCAAAGCATAAATAGTTTAAAAGTAATGGTGAATTAGGCACAGGCACTTGAAAACTGTGTTCGGCCACCTTAAGAAGTATAAAGTTTTCTGGTTTTCTTCGGTCGTGAGTACAGACCTGCCTACGTTCGGTCTGAACTCATGACCTCGGTCAAGATTCTCCCATACAGACCGACTAAGCTCGGTTAATAAGAGCTAAATAATGCCCTGCTATAGCTAATCAGCGCGCGCGTTATATCGACTACAAACACAAGCCATATAATAACCATATAATGATACTTTACAATGTAGAAAAATAATTTAAATTCGTCCACCCAAAAATTCGATTTTTGCTCTCATTTTTCTTATGTGCCAGTCGTAGAAACCGCAAGCTGCTAAGCATGTTATTGTAGGCTGATCAAAGGAAATCTCAAACTGAAGGGGTTATAAGGCAGAACAGCATTAAAGACGTAAAGTAAATCAAATAACACGTATTATAGCTGAAAGGAACGAGGATGGTGCATTCTGGGAAGATCCAAAAACTTATTAAGGGCAAAGAACTTGATAAATTTAGGCTAAGAATGTTCATATTCGTCATCTCCGACGTAATCCTTTAACGCTTTATCATTCTGATATTGCGAATACTCAGCGCTTGAATGCTAGGTTTAATATTTTGCGTGTGTCGTTGTCTTTATTCACAGATTCAACACCAACAACGAAAGTAACAAAGACACAAGCACCAACCACAACACCAGTCACTCCTGGTATTTTACAACAAGACGTAGTTTGTTGTGTTATCAAAAATTATTGTACTGGAATTTCTTTTATGCAGTTGTGCAGCACATAATCATTCAAATATAATTTCGTATTTCATTTGTTGCAGATCGTTGTGAGACCCTGGGCTGTCGTGCTCCATACAATGTCGGATGTCGTGTGGTGGACAATCAAGCCCAATGTATCTGTCCTACTTGTCCCAACATATCAAGGCCTGTTTGTGCATCAGATGACGTACAAGATCTGAGCGAGTGTCATCTGAGACGACAAGCTTGTCAAGGGGATATGGTTGTTTTTACTGCGAAGCGGGGCCCTTGTGGTAGGTCGATCCTTACTTTGATTGCAAAGTTAGATTCTTGACAAATTCGTGCCGCATGGATTATTTTATTTCTGGTTACAGTTTTGTCCTCTGCGTTTTTGTTTTCTTCCCTCCTTTTTCGGTGGGTGGGTGGGGGGGGGGGGGGCGGTACACGTAATTCTTAACCGTGAACAAGGTTATTTTACTAATAATAAGCGTTTTTTTTAATTTTCAACCGTTTCAATTTGAAATCCATTGTTCTTTCAATGAGCAACATCAGATAGATGAAATCATGCAATTATAAGCCATGAAAATGTCACTCGCTTGAGCAAAACAGAGTCGTTTAATTTGCAAGTGTTCCCCAAGGTGATTGCCCGCTGACATTTCTTTTTTGTTTTTGGGAGGCTGAAATGTTGGGCTTCGTTCAGTAATATTTTTTTTTAGAAAAGAGAAAACACGAAATAAAAATTTGAATTTATATTTAAAAAAGAAAAGCAATAAGAACTGGTCGGATAATGTTGAATCACATACTGGACCACATACTGTACATTACTTGTTATGATTTCTCATTTTGACAATCAAAACAGATGCGGATTGCAGTCCCCTCGTGGATATTGCTTTTATCATCGATTCATCTGGATCTATTGGGCGCACGAATTGGGAAAGAATGAAACGATTCATTAAAGCATTGGTCAGCAAACTTGATGTCAGCCCATCAGCTACGCATGTAGCAGCTGTAGCATACAGCACCAATCCTGTGGTTGTGATGAGGTTCACGGACGCGCAGGATACGGACGAGGTGAATAGATTGTTTGATGGAATGCTTTGGCAGCGTGGTTTTACTTACACGGACAAAGCCCTCCAGCTTGCAGACAGAGACCTGTTTCAGACTTCAAACGGCATGAGACCAAATGTAGCGAAGGTAAAGTTATTTGCAGCTAAGAAATTATATGGCCTATATAGTGGGTTAATGCATTCAATGATTGTTAAATGTTGTTTAAGCGGGTAAATATGCAGAGCCTAGCTTGTTTTATATCAGTCATAACCATCTTGTTACAAGTTTCAAAAAGACGAAGGTTTTGTTCATTTTTCAATACTTGCAAGCAGAGAATTCTATATCTGACACTAACTGACTAATTCTGGCTCTAACGAACTAACCCTACCTACATCCTGAAGTAGGTTTTTAAAAGCTCTCCGCGCTTTTGAGAGGATACTAAGACAATTTTCAATTTCTTGTTTACAGATAGCAATTGTCATCACAGATGGGAAGCAAACTAAAACTGGTGTATACACCAGCCTTGTTGTAGCGTCAGAAGGTATCAAGAACACGGGCGCTACAGTGTACGCTATTGGAGTTGGAAACGGAGTGGACAGGAATGAGCTAGAAGAGATTGCGTCGGATTCTGAGTACGTGTTTACATCGTCTTCATTCAGGGCACTACGGACCATTGCACCGCGGATCCGAACTGGAATATGTGAAGGTAACGGTAAATCTACGTAAGAAGGTTCCCTTCACTTGTTCCGAAACTGGGATCTTCGCTTTATTAGTTATTTCAGAACAATGCGTCAAACGTCTTAGTTTTCAGGCACATACACTGTTTAGACCTTGTAGCTCATTTTCATTTTTTGTTTCGTCTCATTTGATGCATTAGGAATGCTTAGTAACCTTAAACTCATTAATATCAGAGTGCGTGCTTTAAACTCTCAATGACATAAACATATGAACATCTTTCCACAAGATCCCGAAGCCAAGTACTCGGCCAACGTTATATTTGTGATGGATTCGTCCAGCGAGACGGCTTCCACGTATAACACGGAAAAAGACCTCATCAAATCCCTTGCAAGATACCTTAACATCGACCCCCAGGGAACCAGGGCAGCTCTCATTGTATTCAACGGCCGGCCTGTGGTAATCTCCGACTTTGAAAGCTTCAGATCAGCTTCTGCCTTCGAATCCGTCGTTGATAACGTTCCTCACTATGGAGGAGACAGGAGTGTCAGTGAGGCTTTGAGAACTGCTGCAGGGATGTTTCCCAAGTCCCCGTCTTCTGTTTCCAAAGTTGTTTTCCTTGTGACATCTGGGAAGCCACTGCAAAACGAGGATTGGAATTCATTTGGTGACGTCCTTAACAGGCTATACGCCCTAGGTGTGAGGACGTACGTTGCTCTGATTGGCCCATCTCCTAGCATTCCAGACTTTAGTTCCAGTTTGGAAAATCCAGAAAACGTGTTTTCCATACCTTCACGCAGCGATATTCCAGAGCAGATCAATCAGATCGGAAGTCAGGTGTTGACGGACTCTGGTAAGCTAAATTCCACCTTTAATGAGAGAGTGCGGTAAAGCAAAACGATCCAAGTGAGTGGCTCACAGCTTCTTAATAGCATCACCCCTACCCTGACACATGTTAATCGAAAACGTTTTCGTAATTAGTAGACCAGCTACGTTAGTTTTTGTTTAGCTGCTGCTTGTTAAAGTGACTGTTTTTAAATAAACTTCCTTGTAATTTTTCCTCAGTGAGGCCATACGAGTTCAATCTCACGATGTACGTCTTGTTCGTCATCGATTCGTCCGCTGAGGTGACGCCTTCCAACTTTGGACTAGAAAAAGAATTCATAAAATCCTTAATCAGCCAACTGAACATTTATCCAGCCGACAGCGGTTCTCGAGTCGGTATTATGGTTTACAGTGATGGCCCGACAATGGTCTTAGATTTCCAAAACCAGGAAAGCAAGTCCAGTCTAGAGACGATCATCGACAACCTTCCCCATTTGAGAGGTGCCAGGCGAATCGACAGAGCTTTGAAGGCGGCAACGGACGCCCTGAGGGACATCGATGTTGATCATCCAAAGTTTGTCGTATTGGTAGCTGCAGGTCGACAAACCGATGAACCAGGTTCACAAACATTTAGTGCTGCGGTAAAACCGCTCCATCGTACTGGAACGAAAATTCACGTAATGGCAGTTGGAGACAAGGTTGATCCCAGTTACTTCCAAGGGGACGGTAAAAACAAATCCAGTGTTATATCTGTTCCTTCCTTCCTTGATCTGGCACAAGGGGCGGAAAGGCTCTCGACTGACCTTCTGGTTGACTATGGTAGGCTATTATTATTCCGCGTTAGTTTGAATTTTTTGCTATGCATATTGAGAGGTGACCAGTTGGTCGTAGATGCCAATTGCAATGTTCCGGAAGCTTCTTTTCTATGTGCTGGAAGTTGAGTTGCCAGCAGGTTGTAAGAGCTAACATTAGAAAGAAAAAGAAATCCAGGTCACCATTTGAAGATCACATGTAGCAAATAAGCCGTCATAAGATGTCTCCTTGGAGTAAGAACACAGTCTAATGACGTCAGTTCTAGAAACGCAAGCACAAAAGATTATGAGAAGGTGAAACAAAGTAGTAGGATAAGTTTTGACTCCTTTCGTTTTCCTTTCATTAATCTCTCTCGGTTCCCATTAAAGAAGACCATAAAGAGGAGCGTTAAGCTATGTTTTTTATCGCAAACAGTTGCCCCTCGGGAACCTCAAACTGCTACACCAAGCCCAACGACGGCAGAAGAAACTACTCCATCAGAAATACTATCGACAACGGAACCAAGGGAAACAACTACTGTTCCTGTGAAAGGTAATATATCCAGTTGTACAATGAGTATTTGACTGGGAGAAAAGGTTGGTGTTTTAAAGCAAACTGTCAATCCTACTAACTCGAACCCTTCAGGAAAAATGGAAAGCTGGTCAATTGTATATGATGAGTTTGAGTTCTCGAAAGTTAAAATCTGCAGAACGAAACCCACACGTAAGTTAGGTATTCGGCTTTTACCGCTGGTAAATACTAATTTATAAGAAATTGCTCGAAGGGGAGCCAAAATTTAGTTAAAGTTATCGAACAACAGTTAATAGGCAACAAACACATAGCTAACCTTGTAGCATCCCACAGCCGGCAAACAGAGAGAAGATTGCCGGCCTGAAACACGTGTTAGATGAAACACGATCTACAGGCCTAGTTAAACATCCGTACAAGAGGTACTCAGTCGTCAAAATTCTGGACTCGATCTCTATATAAATTAGCATATACGACTATCATAAATAGAAAATGAGATCAGTTACCGTTAAACTACGCTTTCAGTGCACGGGGGCTGGGGCCCGTGGGGTGGATGGAGCAAATGTACCAAGACGTGTGGGTCGGGGATGCAGACTCAAGAACGCAGATGTGATAGTCCCACACCAGAAAATGGCGGAAGGCCGTGCAATGGACCCCGACTACAGTCCCGTGCTTGCAATACCAGAAGTTGTCCTGGTATGTCTTCATAAATTATTGATAAGTTTGCAATTTTAACCCCAGTACTTTAATCTACACCGTATGAAAAATCGCGTACGACACATATCTTACTCAAAGGTTGTAAAATACGTCTTTGCCATACCTCTGTGTCCAGATCAGGCCATTTTTCTCCCATAATTTGATCAAAGATAACAGGTATGGCTTGTTCAAGCTGTGACAAAGGTGCTGTGGATTGTTTTGTGTTAAAGGTACCTTTAATTCGTGTTGCTGGTATCTTTGACGCTCTTCAAATCCCTGCGAAGTGGGTTTCAGAGGTATTGTTTACCCCTGATATATGTCAAACGTAGTTATCCATCTTCGTCTCTTAGAGAGAAGGTAGTCAAAGTCCACCTTGCGCAATGAATTATTAACCATGTTTTAGCTTCTTGCCATATTCATAATAAATTTAACTTATAGGAGCTAGTAGACAATAGGTACTCAGTAGTCGAAATTCTGCGCTGTATCTTTAGAGAGCATGAGATCAGTGACCGTTTAGTCTTCGCTTTTAGTGCACGGCGGCTGGGGCCCGTGGGGTGCATGGAGTACATGTACTAAGACGTGTGGGTCGGGGACACAGTCTCAAGAACGTAGATGCGATAATCCTAGACCACAATATGGCGGAAGGCCTTGCGAAGGACCAAGACAGCAATCCCGAGTATGCAATACCAGGAAGTGTCCAGGTATGTATAATTTTCGTTATCAAAACTTACCGTGTTTTGGTGTGCAAGTTGTTGATGAAGATTGTGTTAATTGCCAATAGAATATTGATTTTACTCTCTTCGTTTTGTCAGCCTGATGCCATATTAATTCAGAATTTAATTGTTAGGGTTTGTTATCCTCCGTAGAAGAGCTACGCTGTACATAAGGTTTGCAATAAGCTCACTAAAATTTGCAGCTGTAGTCAAGATGAGTAGCCGTAAAATCTACATTTTGATAACGAAGTCTTTAGGTATCACTACTGCCTTTAAATGGATGTCTAGTCCGTTGCAAACAACCCCAGTCTTTTGCAGGGTCACGATGCGTTTAAAGGCATTGTGAAAGTAATAAACTGTCTAGTCCAAAACCACAAACATGAACAATGACCGCGGCTCAGATCCGCAGTCACTTGACCAGGTCTCCAACTTACTCATATCACGCCCTCGTGTCTCTCGGTTTTGCAATCCTTGTGATCACATTGCAGTTACTTTACGATACCATTGTACGACTGTTTTCAATTTTCAGGTGCACCTCCTTCTGCAGTGGACATCGTGTTTCTTTTAGACACATCAAACGGTGTCACCCAAAGCGACCTTAGACAACAGAAGGACTTCGCGAAACTCGTGGCTAAACAGTTTGGCATTGTTCCTAGTTCCTCACACGCTGCAGTAATCAGTTACAGCGACAAACCAATACTGATTGGTGGATTTTTTGATTATCTTATGGGCAAAAGCTTTGAGGATATCGTAGACTCCGTGACCCTTACTGGAGGTAGGAGAAATATTCAGGAAGCTCTTCAGCAAACACAGCGACTGCTTACTAGTGCGCGCCCCGACGTTCCTCGAGTGGTCTTCCTTATAACGTACGGACAGCAGGTGCGCGAGCTTGGATCCCAGCGACTTCGGGAGATGGCAAAAAGTGTCAGGGACATGCGTGCTGTCTTGTATATCATTGGTGTAGGTGTCGATGATAATGATCCGCAGTTGCAGCCGGTTGTGGAAAGACGGAGTGACTTTTTCGAGATTCCATCCTCAAGCGACTTAAATTCCTACGTGCAACCCATTGCGTATTATGTCGTTTCCAGAACTGGTAAGCCAATTACAATCATACGATTAAGACTTCAGTTAACCTCCGGTTAATTCTGATTGGAGGTCAGTGCAAAAAAGCATAGGTGTCGGAGAAATTAGTGAAACTCACGTTGGGTTGATTAACTGGAGGTTAGATATTTAAACCGCATGATATTTAACCCGTGGTATAAATCGCGTAGTAAAACAATGAGAAGTTCGAGTGAAATGGAAAATCTCCATTTTGCAGCAACAAAACACCATCAGCAAGGCATGGTTATGTCGACGGTTGAGTGACGTGATTTTCCAGTGACTTCCTTTTTATCATTATTTCTCGTCTCTCTGGTCCATAATCATCAAGCTCGCCATTTTGATTGATTTTAGCCCGAAGATAGCAGCACCTTAACCCACCTACATGTAGCTATATTATTCAAATCTAACAACAGAACTAACCTTCGGATAAAATTTAAACTGCGTTTTAGACGATTTAACATGACTGTTGCATTAACCCTTCTTTCGGACAACCGAAGGTTATTAAATGGGTTGTGGCAAATGAAATGCCGGGGGTAACCTTGCGATGGACTACATCTCGTCCATTGGAAGCCATATACTCGTGGTTGCTTTTTGGAACTGAAATGGGAAATAAGCGCCTGCCTAGTGAGTCACGAACGCAGACTTCCATTTTAACAAGTGCAAAAACAATAAACAAAAAACAAAACAAGTGCGCCAAGTGCGCCGAACATTTAATAATTGACTGTTATTGTTGCTTTACTTTCTTACCTGTTAGATACTAGTGCACCAAAGGATTACAAAGCTGAAGTGATCTATGTCGTGGATTCGTCCTCTTTTGTTGGATTAGACAACTATCAGACAGAGAAAGATTTTGTCAAATCTTTGGCGCGCGTGTTAAACCACAGCCCCGATCGTACACAATCTTCAGTCATCATATTTGATTCCTTCCTTGAAACACCGATTCGCGTGGGAAGTTATAGAGAACTTGGTAGTTTTTCGGAAGCTGTCACCAATCTTCGGTACCTTGGCGGTTCCAGCAGCCGACTAGATTTCGCTCTAGCATTTGCTACGAGAGGCTTCTCAACTAATCGGCCCGACGTACCTAAAATAATCATCGTGATTACCAACAAAGATCCGCCAAATAGAGAGCCCATTGATTCGTTAGCCGGTATCATTCGACAGGAAGGCAAGGCTGTGTACGTCATAGCTGTTGGAAACGAGGCCGATTTTCCGAACCTTCAAAGACTGGTTGTTCGACCTGAGGACATGTACACGCCGAAGGCTTTTGCTGATGTGATGAGCTACGTTCCTTCAATTGCTTCGAACATTTTAGCACGTGAGTTTGAGACATATTTAATTTGTCCCCTTGTGTTCGGGCGTCGAAAAGGACCGTACGAAAAAGGGAAAATATGTACAAGGGTATGAGCACCATAAGGAGCCCAGTAGAAAGAGCTATATCATCTATAAGATCTATACCAACCATACTTTGATTAGTGTAGCTCTGCCTGGGACAGCATAGGTTTGTGTCAAATTCAGTAGGAATGAGCAAAAAACTCATGCGATGCGTAACACTGCCGAAAAGTTGTAGCAAAAAATTCATACGATGCGTGACACTGCCGAAAAGGTGTGTGTCAGTCTAAGAGACTCCAAAAACTACAAAATAGGGCTGCACGTTTAATTACTTTCTCTGACTTAAATAAAAGATCTTCCACTTTACACGGTGACCTCGGCTGGGATTCTTTGGAGCGAAGGCGTTAGTAAAGAAAAGTAAAACTTTATTTAAAGAGGGTAGCCCGTTCAGCTCATGGCTGGTATCCATAGGGTCCCTGTATAAATGACATCAGGTTAAAAATGCGTTCTAAGCAACTCACAATTATTCTGTTTAAGGCTCTCCATGATCTTTCTCCGACTAGTTTGAATAGTGTTTTTAAGTCTACATCCAGTGTTCACTCACATAATCTAAGAAATTCAAAATGTAACCTTTTCGTTCCTAGACCGAATACTGAAGCAGGCAAAAGGAGTTTTCAATATCGCGGTTCTGTTCTCTGGAACAGTTTGCCTTTGAGTGCTAAGATACAGCCCACTCTTAGTTTTTTTTTTTTAATCATTTATATAATTAGAATTAAATTTAACTATAGCTAATGATTCTATAGGATAGTTTTTTAATAGTTTTTAGTCTAATTCTGTGAAAATAATTAATTTAGTTACATTAGATAATTTAATTAGGTAAGTATGCACGGCTCGATGGAAGAGCACGTTATGTGAATTGAAACCGTGGATAAATAAAGAATACCTACCTACCCATCTAACAACCGGCACCAATCGAGGAAAGACTTTGCAAGAGTATAGTGAACCAGTCGTAGATTTGAGAAATACAAAGTTGTAACAAAGAAACATGCAGTAATTATAGTCGAAGGTCGATAAATATCTAACCAAGAAAGTAGTTCAGATGACTAAGATTATATTTTGTGCTCCTTTTCGCAGAGACAGTTCCATCTACCACTGCTGCAACCACGGCAACAGAGGTTTGTTTTGGTTTTTGTTCTTAATATATATATAGCGGGTTTTTTTTTCTTTTGTTTCCCATTCTCTTTTAGACTGCGGAAAAAGAAGTTTCCACATTCAGTGTACGCAAATACGCTACCAATGACTTTTATTTCAGTACTTTTATTCACTGTATCCGAATTTGGCCATCTGTCCGTATCAGGTCTGTCACTTGATATCACACGATATCAGGACATTAAACAAGGCCTCGGATTAGTTAATTGCGAATTTGGACACGGTAAGAAGTGAAAACTACTTTTAGCCATGTGTTTAGTTTCTTTTTCGGATATGGTACATTCTGGGCCTAAATCTCTGACAGGCAATTTATATTTAGTTACCTGTTTTCGACTGCCACAGGGATTTGATGGAGAGCTTATTTTATTTTGGGAACTGAAAAATAATCACTTATTGATATGATCATCTGATTATGTAAACCGGAACAGAGATCCCAGTTTAGTAAAGGAAATAGTGCTCTCGCTTTAAAATATCAACAGACATACTTAAAAGACCTTTTTTTTTGTGATGGGAAAAGAATGTACAGTTCAGGACGACGAAAAACAGATGATCGCAATGTACTAAATAGAATAGCTAAATAGAATCAGTCCGGTATGTAAAATAACATAGTGTCTATTTGCTGCATTTAGCCTTCCACCACTGTGATGACGGATGTTACCACACCAACCATACCAGCCACAACCGGAGCTGTAACCACCCCCGAACCAATAACCACAGCTGCGACACCTCTACTATCTACAACAACATGTAAGTAAACGTTTCAGTTACATGGTTTCATTGACAAGGAATCTGCTCATTTTGGTGATCGGAGGAATATGGGCCTTCTTTTAGAGATGAAATTGTCGAGAACTCTGAGATCAGCCTTGCCTCAAGTCCGAGACAAAATGTTTCCAAAATCTGGCCACTTGTGAACCCTTACAATCAATGAAACGCCTCTGGCACAACGTTCCACTGAAAAAATAATCCTTTATTAAATTCGTATTTCTGCACGCAATACGTCTCCTTATGCCATCTACGAGAAACTAAACTTTCTACTTTAGTGTGGTCTTAGTTTAAACGAGATGAATGAAATAATCATTTGTCGTTTGAGGTAAATTGTTCCGTTTGTTGTGTTGATTGGCTTGTTTACTTTTTCAGTTTGTTGTTATTGATGTTATCGTTGTTGTTTCTGTTTTGTCCCAACACACTTACTCCATCCTTTGGTTAAACCTAGAGAAATGCCCAGGACAGCATCAGATCCAAGAGATCATATTTAGCTTCATGATCTGGATTTATTATCCGCTATTTATTTTTCAGCCCTGCCAAAACCAACACCAAAAAAGCCTGGCGCTTGTCCTACAAAATACACCACACCCTGTCCCAACGATCACCTGTGTGAACACGACCGCCAGTGCCCCGCGGATGAAAAGTGCTGCAAACACTCTTGTGGATTTTTGGCCTGTACAAAGAGTAAGAGGACAAGCTTGTGTCTAACATACGCTCAGATTAAGTGATGCTAGACCAAGATAAACAACTAAGAGCACTATTCAAATGTGTCGTGGGGATTGCGTCAGTCACGTTTTCTTTTTCTGGCTACGGCCCTGACAAGCAGAGGACATCACGTGAATACATGTATTTCTTGGTGTTTAATTCGCTTCCGTTATTTTGAGTATCTCCTAAATACTCAGAAGAAACAAGCGTTCGTAACCGGGCAGACAAGAACACAGAGAGGAACAGACAGACAGAAAGGCAAAAAGACAGACAAAATGACAGACGGACGAATAATTGATGAATAATTGATTTCTCTTTAGTTATCTTCCTGAAATGTTTCCCTATAATACTGTCACACTGTGACTTTTTACTACTTTATTTATTTCGACCTTTTTACGTTTTCACGGTCAGATCAGAACCAATCACTCTTTTCGAAAACAAGACCAACTTTTCATCTAGCGACATTGTTCTCCTCATTACCAAAATGAGCAAAGAAACTGATGCTGTGCAGTGGAGCGGAGCCCTTTGTTAGAACGTTCCCATATATCAATTCTTCTTTTGTCTTTTTTCCGTTTGCACAGTGGTGCAGCTTAATAAAGCAGGGTCTTGTCCTTACCTTCCACGGCCATCGTCATGTTCTTCTCGACCAAAAGAGTGCAACTATGATACTGATTGCAGTGGAGACCTCAAATGCTGTAACAACGGCTGTGGGAAGATCTGCGTCTCAACCGACTACACCCCACCGCCTGGTAAGTAAGCACTATGGAAAATCTCAACGAGAAACACTTCCATAAGTTTTTCAGTTTTCAACATTTTCAAGATTAAATCATATCTGTTCTCTTCTTTAAATTGAAGATCCCTTCAAAGGAAGGTGTCCACCGTATTCGCCAAATAAAAAATGTCCAAGCTCAGTTCAAGATGAATGTACATGTGATTCTAACTGCGATGAGGATGATGGTTACAAGTGCTGCTTTGACGGGTGTCGACGGTTGTGCAGGAAGAAAGCTGGTAGGCGTAACTAGATCTTAGTTGGCACAATGGTGCGTAAGCTGGTGAGGTCTTTGATTAAGTCGAATAAAGGGCCCAGACAAGGTCAAGTTGCACACAGGGTTTACAGTCACAGTTAATCATATCTTAACAATGTAAATGTAAAAGTTCTAGCATGGTGATTGGCTGAGAGCAGGTCAATTAATACAAACAGTGCATAAAGTTAAAATTGAGTGCATAAAAATTAAAATTGACTACACGAATTTTAAAATTGTATCCATGTTATACAAGTAATCAAATGATTTTTCTCGCGCAATTTGGAATACATTTGAAATATTTTTCACACTCGCCCCATGGGCTCGTGATTGTTTTTAGTCTTTGAATAATTTACTTATTTATCCAAATTGCACTCGAATTTATTTCTTTACCTACATTATTTACGTTGAAGTCACTATCTCTTTTTCTTATTGGCCGAAAGCATACAGTGAAGTTTCGAAATCAGCGCCTGTGACGTCATCTAGCTGCAGCTTATACAATAATCATGTCAGGGACACTCAAGGTCACGGGTAATCATGTCATGTATGACCGCGTTGCATGACTTCTAAGGTTACTCTTGTCAAGGTCGCGCGCTTTGTGTTGCTTGCCGTCAGTGAAGAAGCACAAACATGGCTTCCAGTTTTTTTTCTGTTCAATGTATAATAAAATAATTATTAGATTCGGTTTTTGTGGCATTCAGAATAATCAAGGTCTCGGTAAGGGTTATCACAAAAACCTCATCCAGTAATTGTTTACAATCTACAAATAGTACTGTTAAATTGTAGGCACTGGAGCTAGGGGATTAGGCTGTGCTTTTTGAAAAATATAAGGCCAGTATGTGCGAAATGCCCGCGCTCTGACATCATTGCATCATTGGGTCAATGAAAGGCCAGCTCTCATTCTGCCTCACTCCCATATTTGATAAACAAAGACTTACAGCAATGACCACTTTTGAAAGTTCTAAAACGTGCAACCCTACAACTGTTCAACCTCTGCACGGCAGACTCGTCTCATTCCAGATTTAAGCCAGCTCGTCAGAAGTGCCAAGCTGGTTATTAAAAAATACTTTCGCTTTGACAGTGACAAGATTATTGCTAAACCTTTCTTTAGCGTCCTATACCCTTTCCTATGTAGTTGACGTTCTGTACACAGGTTGCCCATTTTTCCGTAGTTTAGATAAACGGGCAATCCATAATTATTCTTGTGGTAGTACTCTGTTAAAGATAACAAAAAGCAATGTTTTTAGTTGATTATTTTCTTCTCTGTCACAATACCTACATGAATACATGTATAACTGGAATTCCCTCTGGATTCCTGATTTCACTAGTCTACATTTTCTCATGTTTATTTTTTTTCTAGAACCGTCATGCGTCCAAGGGGTTGACGTTGCCTTCCTAATGGACTCGTCGGAAAGTATCACCGACGAAGATTTTGAACGGGAAAAGAAGGCCGTGAAGGAGATAGCTCGAAAATTCTTAAAAGCCTCGCGAAAAAGCCGAGCTGGTGTCATCATGTATAGCGGTAGACCAGAACTAAGCATTGACTTCAGAAGTCAAAGTTCCTTGGACACCTTTCAGTCTGAGGTGGAAGCCCTGTCACACAGACGTAGTAAGACAAGGATAGATCTTGCCCTTCGCTATGCTGCGGATTCTCTGTTTTTGAATCGGCGTCCTTCTGTGATCTCGATTGCTGTGGTGATGACCGACGGGGTGCAAACACCCGAACCTAATGTCGAGCCTCTTGGTAAGGCTGTGGTACCTCTGCGTTCAAAGGGGGTACGCGTTCTCGCGGTGGGCGTGGGACCCAGGGTGAACCGGAGTGAGTTGGAGGAATTGGTTACCAGTCAGGAGGATGTTTTCAAGATGAGCTCGTTTCAGGAATTACTGGACAAGTCTGATAAGCTTCTGGAAGCCGTCTGCCCACGTAAGTAAACAAAAAAAACCAAGGTTAAATATGAAGGAACAATACCTCTGCAAGGATTTTAGTGAAATTGTTAAAATCAACGGTCAATACCAAAAGCGATTTCAGTGTCATTTGTTCTTTACCTAAAAACGAAACGTCGTGGATTTATCAGCAACCTAGGCTTCCCCTTGATTCTCTCGATTAGCTATTTAATGACATAATATAACAGAAAGCCGATGCCTTTCATATTAACTCTGTAATTAGAATAATCCAGTTAGCTCTTTTTTCCTAATCCATCAACAAATAAACGAAGTTGAACAAGAATCATCTACATTCTGTGACATAAGCTATCATCTCCCAATGAGCTACTGACATTCTTCCCCTTCAGTAATCCGTCGCTTAAAAGGTAGACTCTATTAGCGTTTATTCACGTAACTAAGAATTCATAGTGATATTGTTTTATACAATTACTTAAAAGAACCACCAGGTCTCATTGGCACAACACCAAGAGAAGCAACCACTGCAAGCACAACACCAAGAGAACCAACCACCGGAACAACTTCACCAATACCAACGACGCAGTCTTCCACAACACATTCGTCAGTCAGTACGACTCCTAGCGAACCCGACCCGAAGTGTGACCAGCTTTTGGATATTGTCTTCGTGATGGACTCTTCGCGGAGTATCGACGCGCCACAGTATCAGCAAGGGAAAAACTTTGTCAAGAGACTCGCCTCCATTTTTAATGTTGGAGCGGGAAGTCGAGCAGCAGTGATCATCTACAGCGACGATACGCAGCTGAAGATTACTTTTGACCAGTACAATAACTTGGATAACTTCCTGTTGGCAGTCGACGAGTTGCCCTACCTTCAGAAGCGAACGAGAATTGACAAGGCGCTTACTATGACCTCTCGAGTACTACAGCAGGCCAGGTGCGGTTTTCCACCTTAATTTCGTAAGTTTATGTAGACAAGACTAAACAAGGCATTGCTACGTACATCTAATAAATTCCACACTTCTCGTAGAGTTGTGCCGACGAAAAAGAACTTTGGACATCGGTTTACTATCTTGGATTGGTTGTTGTTCCCAAGTGAAACGCTAATTGTCCCGACATGAACGCAGTCGGTTTAAAATAAATGGAAATTCTCCCAGGAAGTTTCTTCTGCATTTATTTGTTTCTATACTTTATCCCACGATTTGGGAGAATTTTTGTGCACATTTTAAAGCTTTGAACAAACATTTTTGTCATTATTTTTATCATTCTTTACAGACCAGGCTTCCCGAGTGTGGTGATCGTCATGACTGATGGACGTCAAACACGTGATCCAGATGCAGTTGATCTCGATGTCGCCGCCGACCCTATTCACCGTCAGGGCGCGCGTGTGTTGGTGGTTGGAATCGGACCTGAAATATCCCAGTATGAACTTCGTTTGATTGCGAAAGATTCTTCATATGTTTTTACTGTCCAATCATTCGAGGGCTTGAGAAAGGCTAGTCGTGATGTGGCTGCTTCTGCATGTGTCAATCCAGGTGAGTTTATTGTTAGGGGACACAATTAGCATTGCTGCTAATTGTGTCCCCAATTAGCAGCAATGCTAAATACCCCAGACACGTTAATAAAGGTTTTTGTTGTTGTTGTTGTTGTTGTTGTTGTTGTTGTTGTTGTTACAGGATCCTAGCCAGCCTCCACCATTTTCGATGCCATCGAAACTTTAACAAATTGACGTCAGTTTGTCTGTGTCTGTCCTGTTATTGATCATGAATTTCGTCATAACATTTTCAAAGTAGCTGTGGATCCACGAGGCGATAGCCGAGTGGATCCGCAGACTCGCTGGAGAAAGCTCATTGACGCATCGCATAAATTATAAATTCGTGTGTCTGTCCACTTATTGACAATAAAGATTAGGCAACGAGCGCGCGAGAATTTCTGCAGTTATCGTAAAAATTAATATTGCATGGTGAGGCGAAATGTTATTGGTTTACTGTAAGTTTTGTTCCTGAAAGTATGTTCAATTATCTTTAGTAGTTTTACAGTGATTTCCTTCGTTTCGACATTCTCAGAATAAAATATAATAGCCAAACTCTCGCATGTAAACAAAAACAAAGGTGTGGCTGACTAGGGCCCTTTAAAATCTCACGCGTCCCATGACGCGACAAGGACTGATGATGATAAAGTTTATCATTGGTGCTTTTGTTGTTGTTGCGGTTGTTGCTAATGTTGTGGTCGCTGTTTTTATTGTTGCTTTTTTTCCGTTTATTGTTGTTGTTGTGGTGGTTGTTGTTCCACCTTCGCTGTCGCTGAACTACCGCTGCTGCTGTTGCTTTTTTTTTTTTTTGTCGCTGTTTTGTTGTTGTTGTTGTTGCTGTTGACGCTATTGTTATTCATGTTAATGATGCACTTTCTGCCACTGTTGTTAATATTTCTGTTCTCTCTTTCGTTGCCGTTGATGTTGCTGTTATTGTAAATCGTGTTGTTGTCGTTGTTGTTGATTATGATAATGTCATTTTTCTCTTTAAAGTCTAACAGATTAGCAATTTTAGAATTTGTACATTTTAGAAGGAGATTGCTGTATCATTTCAAGATATTCATACCTGCAGTTTTTTAAGGAAGTTATTTTTGAATAGCTTTATTCGTAATTTTCATTTCCAACTGTTACAATGACCAACATTTCCAACTGTAGGTGAATTGCCAGTCATCCTACTTAGTAAAAGATGCGCGGTAACAATAATCATCTCCTGCTTTTTACATGGTGATTACTCGCTAGTTTTGAAGATTGCTATGCCAACTGCCTCTTTATTTGCATTTGAAAATTAAATCACATCCATTGTTTCGGCTCATCTTGAGTTATTTTGGAGTGGAAGCAGGTGTTTGTGCTGTATTTGTGAACTACAAAGTTATCATTTTAATTCCAAAGCAGTCATTATTATCCGTCAGGTGAGAATACCTTAGTGCAGAAAGTGAATGCCGAAGGAAGTGCGCATATGAAAGAATTCGCTCTTTTGTCTCTCGGCACAAATGATAGCACACGATTTACTTATCGAGTTTACTTTGCGTCGAATGCAAACATCAGAGCCCGAGATCAGGAATCCCCTCTTAACTCTAATTCATACTGGGTCGGGGAGGGGGTGGTGCAGAAAGTGCCCACGTTGACCTTAACCGGCAATAACTTTTGCCAAACTCTGCGACTCTGTCTGGAATTGAACTCATTGGAAACAATTTGGCACTGCATTTAATTTTACTTAGAACTTTCTCTTTCAATGGCAACCATATCTTTGACAGAAGGTCTTATGCGTCCCATGTCGCGATATAGCATTATAATGGTGCAATACGCATACTCCCCGTGGTTACTGCTAAAGAAACAGGAGAAAAGACCTACGTGTCAAGACCGGTCGGATATGGTCTAACTACATGAATGTAGTGTGCGCAGATTGCAACATATTGCGAGCTCTTCTTGTTCATAGTCAAGGTTATCCAAACAACCTGTAGAGAGGATTGCAGTTAAATATAGGAAAGAGGTAAAAGTACTGTTTCCTTTGTAACCGACCATTCCCAGCAAGGGAGGAGGAATGACCGGCTATCAGAATACAACTACACCATTTAATAAGCAGCTATTGTGTTTTTGCTACAGGAATATCAACGACGGTTAGTCCCATTGGTCAGTGTCCAGAGATATCCGATCCTTCTGGTGGCTCCTGTTTTACCTACAACCACACTTGCCTGTCTGACGAACAGTGTTCCTCCGGTTTCCTTTGCTGTTTTGACGGCTGTCGGCTTACATGTCTACCGTCTGTGGGTGAAGTAACCGGTAATTGCTACCGTTGTTATTGTTGTTGTAGTTGTTATGGCTACATCTGGTTATTAGGGCAATACGAGTACAAACTCTCGTCGTATAAATGTAAATACCCCAAGAGGTGTTTTTTCTTACTGCTCAGTTAGAGCCAGTATTGGCAATGCGATCAATGTCGTTTCAGCTTTCAGCTATCACCTAATGACAACAACAAGAAAGGGCCTGCCTTTAGCCTTCCCTTGCTCTTACCACCTCTTTAGCAAGGCTTAAGTTGCCGTTTAGTCCTGCAGAAAAATGCTTTGAGCTCAAGAACACTCTAAGGCGATGTTTGGACCGAAAAAGTAAACCTTACTTTCCTGGCTAAGGGAAAGGACAAAGGTATCCATGCCACTGGGAGCTGAGTACTACTGCTGTCCCCATGCCATGCCGGTAATCGCGCGTTTTCAAATCTCAACTCTGATTGCAAATGAGCAGCTAGACGAGAGATTTCTGTTTTGGGCCTGATTCGCACACAGACGGCAAACCATACGTAAGTGGTGGTTGTTAATGCGAATAAACAAAACAAACGAATGTACGGAAATGCGTTTTACCACACAGTTTGTGCGAAAATGTAACGAACGCATTACACTGTTCGACATTACTAATGTGCATCTGAAAAAAAAAACCCTGAGAATTTCCTTTTCATGAGTATCTTCTCTATTAGGTTCTTAAACGCGAATCCCGCAGCTTAGTCCTAAATAATACTTATATAAAGTGCCACTGTGTTGTTTCCACAGGACCCACCATTCCATTTACAACAGGCGCTCCAACCGGTTCTACATGCGCCGAAGCCTTTGACCTGGGCATCGCAATGGATTCCTCCGGTTCCATACGAGATGGCAACTACCAAAAACAGAGGAATTTCATTAAGGGATTAGCCAGTAAACTCACCGTTGGGCCTCGAAACGTCCAGCTAGGTCTTATTGTTTTCAGCGATGTACCAATCATGTCCATCAGATTTGGCACGCTTAGAAGTACCGACCTTTTCTCCTTTACTGCAGCAGTGGATGGCGTGCCATATTTTCGCGGTCGCACTCGCATAGACAGCGCTCTAGAGACGGCTGCCAACAACTTGTTTCCCGAAGGACGTCAAAGCCTTGTACCTCAGGTGTTGTTGTTGATAACTGATGGCCGTCAATCAAACGATCCTGGGGCGATTGAGTTGGTGGACGCCGTGCGACCGTTGCGTGATCAGAGCATTAAGGTAGTTATGTACAAAATTATAATTCAGCGTGTTCTTTTTAGCCTCCGAAAAACACAGGACAAAGGGTCTGCCTCGATTAATGGATTTAATGGGAATAAGGGGAATACTGTTGGATAAGTCTATAACGGTTGTACCTGCCCTATTCATCATTCATATGCTTGTATTTCCAGGAAAACACAACCATCTAAACCACTTTGGTGTATTTCCACCCCATCTGCCCACCTCTCCTCAGCCCTTCACCAACGTTCTATGATATGATGTGATAAATGTTCTCTGTTTCTTCCCTTCATGGACCAAACCCCTGTGTAAGTCGACTCGTTGTCCGATTACCACGTGTTTGTCACTCGTAAGACTGCTCTCCTCGTTGAACAAAGCTCATTTATTTATATATTATGTTGCACGAAACAAATGGTCCCAAGCTCTGAGCTAAATAAACGTTACTCTCACAGGTTATTGTTGTTGGTATCGGTGATGATGTCGATAAAGACGAGTTGAGGGCCATAGTGCAGAACCCAGTAGATGATCTCTTCCTTGTCGAGTCATTTGAGGACTTAACACGATTATTGGATAACCAGAAGCTTACTGAAGCGTTCTGTTTTCCCACACGTAAGTTATAAAGATACTACACTAAGTAGTGTTAAAAACACCCATAGATAGATATTTTTGAATGGTTAATTAAATATTCCATTTTCGAATCCCCTTCGCCAGACTAATGTTGACATATTGTGGCAAAGTTGAATAGAAAAGAAATCGACACTGTGTTGTGTATGGGGAAGGGAAAGGATAGGTGAAGACAAAGACCAATTGTTAGATGAAATATATGGTGAGCAAAAAAGTTGCGAGCATACAATACTTAAACTTTCTATATTTTTCCCCTTTAGGTGGGCGCTTCCAAAGAAATCGATCGTGAAACAATATGGAGGTGTTTGTGAAAATGTGTACATCTGTGATGTAGAATAAATATGAGTAACAAAAATATAAGCGTTCTTTTGCTAAGTTGTTTGCTATAGAAAGCTTTTAGGAAGTAGTCGGCTATTAACTTATGAATATTATCTCGCATAGCAACTAGCCACTTTTCTGAATTTTGGCAGCTGTCTTTTTTGCTGCGTGCCATTTCCTAGATGTTCAATCGCGTGCTATGATTATCGGTTCCAGGCTCCTACTTGTTTCCCAAGTGGCCGACGAGCTTGTCATTATTGGCTTAGTTAACTTTAATAAAAAGGTTTGAAATTTGTGCCGCGGATGCCTTTATTAGTCATAGTTAGAACAGTTTGTTATTTCCTTTTTTATCAAAAAAACTTAGTTAGCGAGGGGTCTCGGTTCCAACGCTCTAACGGAAATCTGTTAATAATGCAAATAACGGTTATAAAAAAGACTATCGGACACTTCACTAATATATTCTCGGGTCAGAAAAATCTTTGAGGCATTACTCGTAGCGTTAAGAGAAACATTTCAAGGAGTCTTATGCTAGATATGAAGCTCTCGGAGTTAACACTGGACGTTTTCCTCTTCTGTATCCGGAGAGGGCTACCTTTTAGTTATAGAGACCATAGCAAGCTTCCAAACTGTCTGAGTAGAAATAAAGCTCAATTTATTAAAATTAAAGCAATAAATATGTCAGTGTCGTTTGCCACAATCTGTAAATTCCAAAGAAGTAATCTTTCACTCACAATGGATAGTAAGATGATATCCGAAAGGGGGGGCGAGAGTAATCTACAAAGTTTTATACGGTGGGGCTCCGCGCCGAAGTTTAGCCCTTTTACCCTTTCGTATACCATTTTTTTACAGAAAAAGTACCCATCTTAATAATAATAATAACAATAATAATAATAATAATAATAATAATTATACATTTATATAGCGCTAATACTATGAAATATTCGAAAGCGCTTTACGTGAAAAAAACGAAGAACTTTACATAAAAAGAAGCTAGCAAACTATAACAAAGAACTATAAAAAGGTTCCACCCCCCCCCCCCCTTCACATACCTATTAAGAACACTGTATCCCTTTTCAAAATCCTTGGAATGAAGTTAATGAACAATATCATATAAACTTTTGGTCTTCGGCCATCGTAGCTTGATTAAAAATATATAACAAACAGCGGTGATAAACATTTTAAACTTTTGAAAATGTATGTTAACTAGCATACGAAACGTCAAGTTCATAAAACGCATGTTTTTAAAATGTTTATCACCGCTGTTTGTTTCATATTTTTAATGAGCAATACTACGATAGAACATCAAGCATTACCAGCAGACATGTTAACCAAACAAAACGAGTATTATTAGTACAAAAAATAGCCAAGGGCTAAGCACTGTCGTAATTCAATCCTCTGGTGGAAAAATTTGTAAACAAAACACACAAAAGTGCCTGTCCCGAGCAAGCTTGATCAATAAGATATTTACTACAATGCTGGAAAAGTTAAGGAAAAATGCCACGAGCAAACCATAGCACGAACTGGAAAGTCATGGTTTTGTATGTAATTAACGTGAGTGTAGTTGCAAACTACCATAATACACGTAGGTCTATATTTAGACAAAAAGGAAGAAACTTTTGTGATCATACAGGGTTATTTGTCCTGCTTTTTCATAAAATGTTGAATTAACACGCAAGTTACGTGAATTAGATTATTTATCTCGTCGTTTCTCTAAAGTCGCCTCATTCCTCGCGTGTCGCGAGCGCAGCTCTCCCTCTCGAGTTGTCTCGCATCCTGCGAGTGACTTTAGATTCCTCTCGAGTGATTCCTCGCCTCTTGCGAGTTGCGTCGCGTTCGCCTCGAGCGTGAGGATGACAGAATTATACCATGAATGGGATACACTAGGATAATAATCTCCCCTGTACATCGTGAACTAGTAAGATCTAGCGCATTATCTCGCGTCTTTTCACGGTAAAGAGTAACCTTCAGACGTGAGAACAAACGAAAATCGCTCCGCGCAAGTGCGCTTTTATCGCAAATCCGACTTGCCGTTTCTTACGTGTTCAACGCGAGCGTCATCGATTAGTCGACGCTGATAGTCATCACTTCGTGTGATAGAGTTTCTACCCAATAAACATAACACAGAAACACTATAGCCAATGGGTTTATTTCCTGAGAGGCGTAGGTGCTTGTTTTAAATATAACACATCATATCTGCACTTAGCTTGAAGTTGGAAACTTCTGCTTCTGTTCATCAATTCATAACAAAGAGGTACTTGAACCTTGGCCTTTCTAGTCAGCGTGCTTCATCTCTGGCAATCTTCCACAGAAGGTTTGTCGGAATAACCCGCCTTTCTTTCCTGCGCGTGAGCCAATTATATTGAAACCACATTCCTCGAACAAGATTGATGTTAAAGACGCAATCAAGGGAAGCAATAGGCCACCGGATGTCAACAACACGGGGAAGGGAACTAACATATAAAAGGAAAGGGATGCTCGTTGTACCTGTTTGGGCTTTAAAAAGCAGAATCGGTATCTCTTAGGGTGTTCAGTCTCGACATGTCCCACAGCAGGAGCTTTTGCGATACCTTTAAAGGGGTTTTGAGCTACAAAAAGTCAGTGTCGGTAATGTGTTGCTTTAGAATTGGTACCTCGTAGGGGTAAAAAAAATTTCAAGTGACCGCCACAAAACAGGGTTCTTTATAGTGGTTCTTTTCAAAATTTCCGACGAGTAGCCCCGTCCTTTTTATATGGGAGTGCCCCCCCCCCCGAGTTAAAAATTGGCAAATGGCCTTAAAATCTGACATGCCCATGGATTTACCCTAAAAGCTGCTCTATTTTGACGCTTTCTTCTACCTCAATGAAATAAGGCAGCTACCAAGTTGCCACACCTATAGTTGCGTTAAAACGATTCACGTGAACACGCGCATCAAGTTGTTTTAAAGAAGACACCGCTAATGAGATTAAAACTGTTCGCAAAGGATGCTTTAATTATTTTAATCCACTTAAAAATTAAAACCCCTAGAGCAATCCTCTTCCGTTTTATTTTTAGTCTTCCGGATTACTGCCAACTAGGCAAATTTTCACGTACGAGTTTCGCACGAGGACAATATTTGTTAGACAATATTTCTTACTCTATGTACGGCGAGCGTTCAGCTGCTGTTGATTGCATGATCAAACATAGGTCATTGGTCCTACTCTCTAAGAGTATTACTGCTACTCCCCAGCCCTTACAGAATGATTGGGTAGGGCGTGTGGGCCGCTTCCCAAAGCCTTAAACCCTAGTAAGATCAAAATCTGCGATTTTCCCTACACCATATTTATGACCTGAACAAAAATTCGATACCCTTTATAAGACCTGACACTCAATTCAAGACTAGAGTGCAAAAACCAAACCCTATTTGAGACCAAAATGGCCAAAATCGATACCCTATAATTTCTGACCACTGACGGCTAAATAAACCATACCCTTTGGGGCCGCACATACTTACATGGGCCATATAAGGGAATACCCCCGCCCTCCCAAGTCCTCTGATGCCAAGAGGCAGATAAGGCCATAAAACAGTAACAGTAGAAAACTTACCTAATAAGTGTATACAATAAATAATGCTCTCTAACCGGCAAATTTGTTTCCATTGATATAAACTGAGAAGTACCTTGTGTTTATTGGTCCATTTGTCCAACCCTGAACTTTATAAACATCGAAAAGGTTCTAGCATACTCGTGACGGCAAAAACTAGCGGAAACAGAACTTAAGTTCCTATACAAAAAGCACGCGCATTTATTCTGGTGATGACTAGAACAAGACTGCGCTGTCATCAATGCGATCTTTAAAGTTGAGAAGGTGGTATATTTTCACTCTCGAAGACGTAATAACAACATTCTTATCATATGACAATTGCTATTGACATCATACAGTGTTACACTTCAGGGGTGCAAATTAATCATTTCCCGAGAATTTCTTCTGATAATTGGTTCTCAATTCATACATGACTTTGAACAGGAGATGCTTGTTTGCGTCTATATCGTTTTCGAAATAAAGCCCTAGTTGTAAAGAACTTATTTAACAGCTAAAACCGTTTATGTGCAGCCCACCGCTTCCGTCCAGCCCCCAACATCGCAATCCTTTCGGTAAAATGAGATCATCAGGCTTTTCGAACAGACGAGATATGATCCTTCGTTAAAGGTGAAAAGGTGAAACAAAACTATTTCTTGGTTATCGCGTATTACTGCGCTCCTGGTGGATCGACAGTTTCCAATCCTCTGTTTGTTTGATCCCATTCCACAGATAGTAATTAATGCACGGATCTGGCGACCTCCGACAGCTGCTAATCTCACCGCTGGTTAAGTGAGGAATTTCTCCCGAGGTTTCTTCGATAAGCCGTTTGAAGGAACTGTCACAAATCTGCTATACGGAACACACGAATCCTAAATATCTGTTGTAACTCTGCGAAGATTGGATTTCTGGAGTTGTGGATGAATTTCTGAAGAAAAACGACTACCGAAGCGATGAAGACACCATCTGCTCTGGTCAAGACACTGCTATTGATTTTTATCACACTCCGGATCATCGAAGCGCAGGGTAAGTGCCCATTCAGGTATTTTATGACTGAGTAGTTCGTCATAAACAGCACATGACAAATTGTCTGTAAATTTTATAACTTGGATTCTGTCACTGTAGAAGTTGACGCGACATAAAATTAAATCAACGTTTCGAAAGATCTTGCAATTGCATCTGGCCGTCGATTAGAGCAGCGGATTCGTCTTTTATTTAGATCACGAGGAAATATATATAAGCTTATTTATGACGGCTTCAGCTGTACTCTGATCACAGAGATTTTCTTTGTTGTGTTTTCATCTCAGTTGAAGGTGTCAACGAGCGGCGAGAGACGAAATCGCAGCGGTTTTCTGACCTCAGTAAGTCTCAAGGGCGACTCAAATGTACCTGTTGTGTTTCCAACATCTTCGGTTTCTCACGGACTTAAGTTTGGTAGCGAGTCCTATGAATACTTTGAACCACAGCGTAATCTTTGTTCTAAATTAAAGACATGAAGGAATGCAATAAATCTGTGATTAACTCTCCTTGGGACACCAGACCTCCAACGCGTGCTGTTTCGCTTTAAGTATACTTTTTTGTTTGAAATACCATATAAAAAAACACCCTAGAAGAGTATATCACTCTCTACAAACCGTAATTGACGTATTCGTCCGCATTCGATGTTCGAGTAGCCTCCGACCCTCCGACGCAGAAGTTCTTCTAGCTCGTCACGCAATTTTTCCTCCCAAAAATTGCGTGACGAGCCATTAGATCGCCTGAGAGGAGGCTAGTGTTTCTTAATAAATGATTCAAAAGTTATGATCGGCGCTTTTCTTCAACCTTTTCTGCCAGTTAAACTTCAACTTCGTGCGGGAATTTTGTTGAATTGGTGGTAAACACTTATATGGGATTTAAATCTTAATCTTTTAATTAAGATTTATTGAGTGGTTACTTTTGGAGCGCTGAAACTCCGTCACGCAATGTTGCGTGACATAAGGCCTCCCAGAACTAGGATTTTCTTGGGGAACACCTTACACTCATGGTTCATTTATTGATCCTTCTCTGTTACTAATAAGTCACGTTACAGGTTGAAAATATTGAAATAATGTCGGAGTCAATTCCTGTAATGAGAGTTTGGCTTGTTTAACGCGACGTCTCAAATTTAATAGACTACGAGTGGTCCCTCTTTCGCTTGGTCCGTTGTGCGTGACGCGAAAGAAAACCGCGAGAAAAAAATGCCCGCACGAAATCCTGGTCACGCGGCCATTTTTTTCTCGCGATTTTCTTTTGCGCCACGCACGACGGATTAAGCGAAAGAGGGACTACTCGTAGTGTATCTCAAATAGGCTCGATTACCAGCCGCTGTTCGGGATGAGGAACGAAAATCGGACTGGAGAGAGCGGCGGAAATCGACCCTACGCCTCAAAAGGCAGTCAAAAATCACTGGGCAAAATCAGGACTGAGAAAAATATTCCCAAATCACTCCTCCCCTTACTGAGACTTCCTCCAAGATGTTTGTTGTTGATCATGAAAAATACTAATCTCCATTTGGTGCAAAAATATATAAACAGCCTCCTTTGGGCGCGAAAATATGTTTGGATATATATCCGCGGTCGTTATCTGCTCCGAAAACTGTGAGTTTCGTGGAGCAGATAATGTTCAAGGACAAATACCCGAGCATATTTTCTCGCCAAATAGAGGCTATGATGTTTACTATCCTTCAAATATTTTTCGCAACACGCGGGATTTTTTGAAAATTAGGGAACATCACTTGGATATTCCCCAGTTTTAGCTGGGGCATATTCATTCACGTGACGCATTTAGACCAATCGCGTGCAAGCGAAAATATTTGATGGATTATAACAAAGATACTTGTCCATGGACATTATATTTTTCGATATGCGAACAGAAAGGAGCTTTTTTGCCGGGAGACCTCTTTTGCAAGCTGTTTTTATCGCTTTTCAATAAGATTTATCGTCGGTTCCAAACGTTTTGTTATGATGTGATGATTTCCAGTCCGTACCGCGCGCTCTCGAAAGTTTGTTTACGTTTTTTGTTGAACATTTCGCGACTACTTACATGAAGAAAGTTCAAAGATTCATCTCAACCGCCATTATGGACGCGAAGCTTTATGTTTCGTTCTTTCTCATATCACTTGATGAAACAAATTTGCAGCTCTAAAAATCAATGAAGCAGTTGGAAAAAGAATTCGAAAGGCCTCAAAGTAAAGGTGTGTGGTTCGTAACGAGTATCATCGATTCGCATTCCATCGAGTGAGACTTATAAACATTAGGGTGCTGAGACTGCGCAGTACGGACTGGAAATCATCTTTAACAATTTGATAATTGGGATTAAAACTAAACGCGCGATATTAAAACAAACATTTTCAGAACTGGGAAAAATCAATTGTAACTGAAGAGGTTAATCTCCTTTGCAGCCGTTATACGCGCTGACTGCAAAATAGATTACATGTAGGATACTTTCGGATATCCCGTAACGTTTTCAACAATAGCGTGGGAGAAAAGTTTCTGATGACAATAACAGTTCATGTTGACGCTGTCGTTGCTGCTATTGTCGTTGTCGTTTTTTTTTTGTTTGTTTGTTTGTTTGTTTTTCCTTTTTTTGTTGGTGAAGATATTTTTCTTTCAGCTGTTGTTAGGTGTTTCTGCATTCTGGTCCCTAGCAACCGAGAACCTTTATTCCCGCTGCTGACTAAAAGAATCACGGCATGTGGGCACGAGAATGATTTTTTTTGTGTGTCACTTTTGATGATGCTGTTGTTTCAGTTCTTGTTGTTTTCGTTTACAGTTACAAGTCGGATAAGGTTTGGAGTATGTCCACCAGTCCCAGAGCGAACTGACTGTCCTTCATTGGTTTGGGATGACTGCACTTGCGACACTGACTGCCCTGGCACGAAAAAGTGTTGTCTTAATGGTTGCAATTATGCATGCCTTGAAAGAGGTAAATATGTTCACTTTCATCAATCAAGTGTGAATGACTTATTTTTGTATTATCAAGCGCATACCCTTCTTTCCTGGAGCCTAGAGAGAGATTAAAAATTGCGAGAGCTCCAAAAAAATTCTCTCTCCAGTTTGCACGCGACAAGAATGCGTAGAAAGCTCTTCGTACAGAAATGCTTGCTACGCAAACTATCGTTTTCGTTTTTTTTTTTTTTTTTGGTGCTTTACTACCTGATTCTATGCTTATTAAGAGCGGTTGTGAATTGGTTTTCTTTCATATGTGGTTTTCCTTTCTTTCTTTTAAGCCGACGGAGTATCTGTCAGAAACAAAGCTGATGTGGTCTTTATAATGGACTCGTCGGGAAGCATTGGGCCCGAGGATTACAATCGCGAAAAGGAATTCGTCAAAGATCTCACGAATGTGTTCCGCATCTCTCCGACGGAGGCACGAGTCAGCACGATCATATACAGCGACGACCCAAAGCTCATGTTCGACTTTGACACTTACAACGACAAACCAAGCATTAACACTGCCATAGATAACCTGGAATATTTAGGCAACAGAACACGCATCGACAAAGCACTGGCACTAGCAATGGAGATTTTTTCCGCTTCTCGTCCGTCCGTACCGAGAATCGCTTTCGTCCTCACCGACGGAAAACAGACAGAAGACTTTGACGCGAAGCCGCTGGACGTAGCGGTCCGACCACTACACGACCTGGGAGTTCAAGTTTACGTCATCGGAATTGGTGTTTACATTGACATCAATGAGTTGTATCTCCTCACCAGAAGACGACAGGACGTGTTCTTTGTGGACTCTTTTGAGAAGCTTTTACAACAGACATATCGCATTGTGAATCAAATTGACAAGTACGGTGAGTTGTTGTTTGAATTGCTGTGGTTGTATTCGTTCTTTTTCTATTCGAGAAGCACCATAATAGCTGATTAACTTTAGAATTATGACCATTTAATCGTAAAAAATAGTAGACACTTCGTTGCTTGCTTGCTTTGACGTTAATTGAGCACACCTACGGCTAACTAATGACGATATGTTCACTATCAGCAAAAAATTAAAAAAAATTTGCACCAAGAACCAAACTTTGTGCTTATGCTATGCTGAAGTTAATGCAACATCAATTCAAATGTCGCTACATAGTTTAGCCTCTTCTTCTCATCAAACTCAGCACAACGGTTCTGCTGAAGTGACTGCTCTCTACACATTTGATGCTTCTCCGGGAGTAGAGGCAATAGTTTAAGCTATGTCATCGTATTTTTTATAAGTCATATTCTACACGTACAAAATTACTTTCACATTGTAGGATCAAACTGATTGGTAAAAAAAAAATATACCAAAATTAGATCAACCCAAAATTATCAAGCATGGCCCCGACTATCAGGGCAGAATGAAGAAACTTGAAAAAAATAGCCATGTTTTTAATAGACACTGTCCGGGTCCAGACTCTTTGAAGCTAAGATTTGAAAAGGCTGTTATTTTCATCTCGAGTTGAATTCTTTACTTTCTAATAAAAGGTGAAAAAACGTTTGAAATAAAGCTAGCTACAACTTGACATTAATAAATATCGCCTCGCATACAGTTGCTGCTCTTGACACGTTATTCTCAATTCTCTTGTTTGTTTGTTGGGTTTTTTTTGTTTTTTTTTTTGATGCAGATCCAATCCCGCCTTTGGAAATCACAGCGGACATGTTGTTCCTGCTTGATTCTTCATCAGCGGTACCCAAAGCAAATTATGGAGAGGAACTGAGTTTCCTGCGAAAAATCATTGGGCAGTTCGAAATATCCCCTCGCTACGTCCGAGCTGGGATAATCCCTTATGGAAAGACCGCAGAGTTGGCGGTGCCACTTGGTAGTCGAACGACCAACGAGGCCATCAATCAATCCATCAGCTCGCTTCCTTACATTGACGGCAACAAGAGAATTGACCGAGCTTTAAAGCTGGCCTACCAGACATTTTCTCAAGCGCGACCGCTCGTTCCGAAGATTTTGCTCATTTTCACTCATGGAGGTCAACTAACAGATCCTGGGACCGACTTAAGGCCACCTGTCCAGGCTCTTCGCGGTCAAGGTGTCAGCGTGTTTGTGATAGCTATTGGGGAGGGTATCGATTCTTCGAGGCTAAATCAGATTGTTGGAGGCCGTAACATCATCGAAGACAAATCTCAAGAAGCATTACAGCCATATCTTTCATCTGCAGCTAGTTACATAAGAGTGAATTCAGGTAAAAATGCCACCGCAGTTTTTTTTTTCTGACCAGCCAGTCGTAAATCCCACATCATGGGAAGTAGTCCGACGTTTATATCAGGGATATAACGAGGTGTCGTGTATCAATCAGGACTTCGTGTTAAAAAAAAAAGCATGAACTCCACTAGATTAGCCTGGATAGTAGCAGTATATTTTCTCTGGTTGGATTGATTATTTCCCATTTATGATTCTCTTTTTTCAAACTTCAATATTTGTAACCTAGCTGGCGTGTTATCGTAGACTCCGTCTCTGGTTATATGCATGTGTAAACGCACCATTCCATAGCTAAGTGTATTTTCACAATATACCAGTATTGTGAAAAATACAGCCAATCAGAATACAGGAATTCCGTGTTATGCTCGACGGTATTGCACCCAAACATCCCATCGTGCGCTGCGCGTATGTGTTGGCCACAGTGTTTTCTATAGCATGGCAGAAAAAGGCTCAAATGTATAATGAGATACACGTGACCCGTGGGATACTCTATGGTTATACCACTCCAAAGCGTTTCAAAACTAGTATTATTATATTGTTGTTGATGTATGACTTGTAAAGGTAGGTTACGGGGACAATTCGTCACGTGACTGTTACAAACAGCGCATTAAGAAGCTTTTGCTGATGGATTTGACATACCGTAAGTCGTATGTCTAAGAGCTATCATTTTTCTTTGTTTTTCAATTTTACAGACTTCTCAACTCCATTAAGTAAAGATACAGGTGTCGTTTTCCTGTTGGACTCTTCTGAGGAGGTAGAAACGAACGACTTCAAGAGGCAGAGAGAGTTTGCGATATCCTTAGCGAAGGCTTTCAAGGTTTCTGAGAGTGGAGTTCGTGCAAGCGTGATAACATATGGCAAATACAGCCGGCCAAGTGTACAATTCAAGGACTCTACGGATTTTGATGAGTTTCTGGAAGCAATTATGAGAACCAGCCAAATTAGAGGACCGAGAAGGATAGACAAGGCATTGGAAATGGCTGTTCGCATGTTCAGATATCACCGACAGCCTGCACCGAAAACTGTTATATTATTCACGTCAGGTCCTCAAGCAACCGACGTTGACCAACTGAAAGGGGCTAGAGAACAGCTTGAAAAGTTGGGTACCCGAATCTATGTCGTTGCCATCGGCCCTTCAGTTGTCTACCGTCAAGTTGAGGGACTGGTGAACAGTTCTAGCGATGTCATACAAGTTCCTTCGTTTATTGCATTGCAGTCTGAAATTCATGCAGTTGGTAGGCATGTAAGCCTTCAACAAGGTAAGCTACGTACATTTATCCGTGCTAGACGCTTTAACAGGAGCAGAGACTGGCACTAAGTCAAATAGACAGAGCAATCTCCTTTTTCCTTCTTCTTCTTTTTCTTTTTCTCTCTCTCTTTTTATTTTTTTTTTTTCAAAGAGCGAGAGACGAAATGAAGATCACTCGTTTATTCTGATTGCAGAATGAACAGAAGATCAAAGCCCACTTACTTTCTTTAAGCTC
>NW_028301540.1:9805000-9825000 GCF_042242905.1 Orbicella faveolata | reverse complement strand
AAAGGACTCTGGGTGTTGGTCTCACTAATATCACATTTATTAGCTTCACCATAGGAACAGCTTCCACAAACGAGTCATTACTCGTCAGTTTAGATGCATTAAGTCGCTTTCCACCAGAGAAACGTTCCGCAGATGTATGTTGACAGATTCTTACTGCTATTTCAGGCCCTAAACCACGAAACGTCATCGCGGATATAGTTTTTGGAATGGATTCTTCTTCCGCTGTGCCTCTTGAAGATTACAAAAAGGAGAAGGAATTCGTCAAATATCTCGCGAGATATCTCAACGTTTCGCCCGGGAACTCTCGCGCAGCGCTCATAACATACGGCAACAGGGCAGCTGGGGTGGTCGGCTTCGACATCAATCGACCTTTTTCAAACTTTGAGATAGCAGTGGACAGAGCTCCATTTGTTGGCGGTGACAGACGGATTGACCGATCTCTCGACAAGACCTCTCAAATCATGGCCGACGCCAGACCAAGGATTACGAAGATTGTCGTGTTGTTGACCTCCGGAAAGCAAGCCTCGGTATTTGGCAGTAAGTCTCCCGGTGAGGCAGCAATCCCGCTTCTGAAAGGTGGAGTTTACAGCTATGTCGTGGCGATAAGTCTAAAGCCTGACATCTCCGAGCTTCGTCCTGTGGTACAAGAATCATCGCATATTTTCAGGATGGCTTCGTTTGATGATTTGAGAACTCGATGGACCACAGTTGGGGAAATTATCGTCGATACGTCGAGTAAGTACTTGGATGACCACGTTAGCTTAATACTTTCCGTGAGTACCACGATATTTCCGAGGTGCTCAGCTCCAAGATGAGCGAAAAAGGGCTCGGGTAATTAGCATAACATACCGAGTGCCGACAGGTTTACTAAAGCTGAGATTAATGATATATTTTTGATAGAACTGATCTTTTTACTACGTTGCGTAATTTTCCGTGTTCTTGAAAAATTTTAAACCAAAATGACTACGCTTGTTTTCAAAAACGTTATAGCCCACAATAATGTAGACCGTGGAAAATATCTCCACCTTGAAAGGTGGAGTGAAACTGGGTTGCGAAAAACCACGCCTTATATGTTATGCCAATTTCATGGTGTTTGCTCTCTATGACCGCAGCTTTTAATCATTGAACGCGCAAGAAACTTGATATCAAGGGCACAAAACGGCAAGTAATACGTACCTGGTCGAGTTATATCGCTTTCCATTTCAGAATGATCTGATTAAGTTGGATACTACTTATTTTGCATTATTTTCTTATGGTTTGAAATTAAATGTCTTAAGTAGCAAGTCTTATAAGCAACTAAGCCTTATTCCACTACATTGGTACTAACTGCTATTTCGCGACTTTTCCTTAGACAGGACTACTGGCATAATCAAAACCCTCCGAGCTGCTATAGTCTTTCTCGTGGACACGTCGTCATTCGTCGGAAGCTTAGGATTCAGGAGCCAAAAAGAGTTTGTAAAATCCATGACGGGCTCATTCAATCTCGGCGAGGGAAATTCTCAAGCGGCCATAATAACATATGGTTTCACCTCCTCACAACCACGTCCCTCTGACATCCACGACAATTTGCCTGCATTTGAACGAGCCGTTGATGACGCCCTATACATTGGGGGTCCTCGAAGGCTGCGTTATGCCGTTGACAGGGCAGAAACGTTGTTAAGACTAGTAAGACCCGAGGTTCAGAAGATTGTTATTATGCTGACGAGCGGAAAGCAGTCTGAACCCCAAGACGTGCCATTCCTGAAGGAATCCTTTAAGACGTTTCGTGCTTCGTGTATCAAGGTGTTTGCCGTCGCCATTGGGAAAGATTACGACAAGGAGGAGTTACTTCCAGCGGTTCAGCGTTCTGAGGACATCTTTACAGTTCCTACATTTGGAAGTCTGGCACAGCAGGCTCAGCCAGTGTCCAAAGCAATTACAGAACGATCAGGTCAAGTTTAACAACAGGCCGTGGAAAGTAGTTACTAACAAAACTTTGGCCATAACATCTGCTTAGTCATTGTGTCTATTTCTAACTTAGCAAGTTCATAACCAAAATTCCTGTCAGCCCAGGATAATATTTCAATGCTCACCCAATTTAAAAGTTTTGGATACGAATTTTTTTGACGTTCTTGGTCATTTCCATTAGGGCTACACATAGTGTTTCGAACTTGTGCGAAGCGTGACAGTTACACGTATTTTGTTGTTGTTGTTGTTGTTTTTTGTTTTTATGTTTGTTTCTATGGCTTCTCTACGATTTTCTTTTACAGCTGTAAATGTTTCACAAAAAGCGAATAACACAAAGTTAACTCATTTTGCTCTTTCATTTGCCTCATTAGATCCGACAGGACCATGTGGTTTCCAAGGTGATGTCCTGTTTATCATGGACTCTTCCGCTGAAGTCTATCGTGGAGACTACGCAAAAGAGAAAGATTTTGTTGAGTCCCTAGCGAGTTTCTTAAGGCTGTCTCCAGGCGGGACGCGGGCTGCCCTCCTGACCTATGGTTACACTGCAACACTCGTCGCTAACTATGACAGCTATGAGACACTTACACCTTTCAAGAATGCTGTGCAGAGAGCTCCGTACATTAGCGGTAAGATAATTTTAGTTGTTTCTTGAAATACATATAGCGTACCCAAAGCTGCTCTTCCACGCTTTTTGTGATTCGTAGAAAATGATGGTACGTCTAAAAAGCTAGACTAGGAGAAGTCCCTCTTTTGCTTAGTCCGTCAAGCGAGATCGTAAATAAAGCGCGAGGAAAAAATGGCCGCATGAAATCCTGGGGGCAAGACGCGTACTTCTCACCCCGAGGAGCTCGCGCGGTCATTTTTTTCTCGCGGTTTTCTTTCGCGTCACGTACGACGGACTAAGCGAAAGTGGGACTACTCGTAGTCTATTAAAAAAAGCACGCTCTTGTGTTTTGTTATTCTAGTGGATAGCGAAATAACCACGTCCGAATTCCTGAAAACTTAAAAACGCGTTAAACCTGGATCTCTAGTTGGTTCGTAAGAAGCTCGGGGATTTGGGGGGTATTTTTAAAATTTATTTGCGGGGTTTTGAGCAAGGAACTACAAACTAAAAAAACCCTTATCTGACACAACTTACTTTAAAAATAAATAACAAACAAACAACCACGAACAAAATTAAGCAAAATTAAAGAAAGAAGTCGACAAAGTATTAAGTACAAGTACAGACTGCCAGTCAAATTATGTTTTGGTCTTACAAAAGAGGGTGAAAAACAGAGACAAAAAGAATGGCCTGACTGTAATCTAAGAAGAAATGGGAAGTGGCAGAGACTCGCAAAAGTTTGTGTTTTTCGTGGATCTATGAACTGTTTATAGCTTTGTAACGTTTTGCCCAACCGTAGTTTAAATTTTAAAGTTTCTCACTGCGCTCGTTGTAGGCTCAAGACGTATCGACAAGGTCCTTAACTACGCTTCGCAGTTGATTGCAAATACCAGGGATCTGTTCCCAAAAATCGTGGTACTGCTCACAGCAGGTCGAAGGGGTTCTGAACAACCCTTGGAATTAGTTGTAAAACCGCTGCAAGAACATGGGGCTAAGACGTACGTTGTAGCCATAGGCGACAGACCGGATGTAAATGAGCTTTTACCAATCGTAAAAGACGAGAGGTTTGTAATTAAGATCTCCTCGTTTGATGATCTTCCTGGAAGAGCATTGCAAGTTGCTCAAACACTTGGCAACCAATCAGGTGAGAGAGTCACAGCTTTTTCGAGTTAATACATAAATTTAATCTTAAATTTTCTTGTACATCAAGTATGTCAGTAAACACTTCTCCAAGTCAAGATTGCAGTTTACGGTCTTATGTATGCAGTTGCAATGAGAGGATGTGAAACGTTGTCAAACCAAGTGTAAGTGTAAGTGTGCATTCGAACTTACAGGCCAGTTAGGCCGACACCTGTCTTCGACATGGAGACAGGAACTGTGTTAGAAAAGTGTCTTGCCCACGAACACAACACACCGACCCCTGTCAGAAATCGAACCTAGAATGCTCACTCCGCACATTAGGCCATCTGGTCTAGTTGCAGTTCACCATACACTTCTTGGGAAATTAAAATACGAAGCACTTCCTTTGACGAACTTACACCAGTTTCCCGTGCCAGGAAACTGGTTTACCTTGAAAGGTGTTTTGGTGCTTTACACCATGAACTACTTGCTGCTGTCATTGTGGCTTCCCTTGCGTTGACTAAGGTTTTCGTGATCTGTTTTCATAGATCCAGAATTACCAGATGAATTTCCAGAAGCTGATGTTCTCTTCCTGGTGGATTCGTCTTCCGACATTTCACCCAACGACTTTGAAATGGAGAAAGCCCTTGTGAAGGCGCTGATCCAGACTTTTAATTCTCTTCCAAATAAATCTCGCACGGCATTCATAACATATGGCAATAGCCCACAAGTGATATACGTGCTTCAGAACGATCTGAGTAGTGATGCACTGCAGAAAAAGATTGACTCGGTGCTACCGGTGGGAGGAGGAAGACGAATTGACCGCGCCCTTGAAGAAGGAGCGCAGCTCATGAACGCCTCTGGACAGTCCGTGCCTAAAATTGTACTCCTCATTACAGCAGGTCGACAGATCGAGGTAAGAAACTGCTAAAAGAATTAAAACGTATTTCTGTGGAAAGCTCGGTAGTAAACGTAGTGAGAAATCCACAAGTGTTTAACAGGGAAAAGGGCGTCATTGGCAAAGGATTACGATTCTTTATACCGAGAGAACAACCTCTTTTAATTCAGTGATAAGAATTTTTAAAAAATATTCTATATATTCCATGTGCATAAGGTAATGTTGTTTACGTCTGATTTTTTTGACGGAAGGCGCAGTGTTCTAATGGTTGGACGTTCGGGTGGGGTTCTCGCACAGTCAGACAATGTGTTGTGTTCTTAGGCAAGACATTTTGCTCTCAGTACCGCGTCGGAGTGGCATTACTCCTAGCCGCTTCATGCTACAAAAATTAGAGTCGGCGCTGAGAATTTTTAGATCATTTGGTTTGTGGCCTATAAAACTAAACGAAAAAGCTGCCTAAAAAAATTTGTAGTATTGATGATAATGTTTTTTCGGCACTCAGATGTCTTTATTTCTTAAAAAAAAATATTGCATTTTATAGGCACTTTAAAAGTCAT
This sequence comes from Orbicella faveolata, assembly GCF_042242905.1. Taxonomy (NCBI): domain Eukaryota; kingdom Metazoa; phylum Cnidaria; class Anthozoa; order Scleractinia; family Merulinidae; genus Orbicella; species Orbicella faveolata. The sequence continues at coordinate 9,819,878 of NW_028301540.1, read as the reverse complement.
TATAAATTAATTTTATCACAGGAAACCGGAGTGCAGCCGCTGTACTTGATTGGCAGAACACTTCGAAGTATCGGAGCAGATACATTTGTGCTGGGAATAGGGAAAAATGTTTCCAGTCAGGAGCTGAGACAAGTTGTTCAAAGAAGACAAAATGTCTTCTTGGTAGAATCATTTAAGAGCCTAACATCAATCAAGCCTCAACTGACTTATGAAATCGTCCAAAGGACCGTCGGTAAGTTTCTCAAAGCCAGAAAAATTCATTCTCCCAAGTGATTGGCAATATTCATTTAAGAAATATTTAAAAATACTAGTTATGAAAATGCTTGTTTCATCAAGAACATACTATCCCCAGTTGATGCCTGTATAATTTTCTCCATTCTCGTGACCTATACGACTCACTGACGTCACTCACTATTAAGCTCAATATCTAGAGACGGGTTCCAAATAGACGGAATGCAATCGAAATAGAAGTGTGGATGAGCTATCTACCTTTTTTGCTGTTCTCGTGTTTTAGTCAGTCCAATATATCGCCTTCGACAGCATTACTGAAGTTATGTTTAATCATATATTATAATATTTACTTTTAATTCATGTGGAATACCTTCAAATTAACTGGTGTGTCATTTTGTCGTGTGATGTCAAAACTGGAAATCTAAGTCACATTTAACTTCTATTGTATCGTATGGAGCGTATGCACATGACGTCATGGCGGCCATGTTGGTGTACAAAACCAATCCTGTGGGACTTCAACTCTTTTCTTATGTAAACACTTTAATCTGTTAAAATAAATTTGCATAGCTGCTAGACACGTGAGTGAACACTTTCCATTGCATTGCATTGCATTGCATTGCACTGGAATGCACTGCATTGCATTGTCTCCTGTGGAAGAGGTGTGACAAAGAATATAGTTTCACTGAATGTATTGTTCGAGAACTACTGTAATGTTCCTTGGGTTCCAATTGTTTGGCATGGACTTTTTTATCCCTTGATATTCTCCTTTTAGATGGTCTAACTGAAACGGATGTTGTATTCGTCATGGATTCGTCGTCGGAGGTCACTCAGAACAACTACAGAGATCAAAAGGAAGTGGTCAAGTCTATGGCGCATTCCATGAAAGTTCCCTCGGGCCGATCCAGAGCATCTGTTATAACATACGGTAACATTCCAACCCTTGTGGTCAGGTTCGACGGCTATCAATCTTTTAATTCTCTTGAAAATGACATCGATCGGGCACCTCGGATTGGAGGGCGCCGGCGGATAGACCTAGCCCTGGAAAGTGCCGGAAGAGTGTTGGCAGAGGCCAGATCTTCTGTGCGCCGAAATGTCATATTGTTTACATCCGGAAGAGGTGATCCCTCTTCAAGAAATTTGTACGACGCAGCAAAACGCATATTCAACGAAAAAGCTGACTTTTACATCGTTGCAATTGGTAGTAATCCTTACTTTGAAGAACTTACTGCAGTTGTGGCGAAACCACGAGATGTTTTCAACGTGTCGTCATTTACTAACTTGGGGAGAGACACTGAAAAAGTAACGACGAGCGTTAAGCAAAGACCATGTAAGTACACCGTCGGTCGTAAAAAATGAAACAGCTCATCTTCAAAAGCAAAGTGAAAGGGAACTCCAATTTATGTCACAGCACTAGTAGTTGGAACTCTTTTCTACCTCTTCTTTTTGAAGTTTCATAGTTCTACAATTCGCTTTTGTTTAACAGAAAATGTGTCACTCGACAGTGAGATTATAGATGCGGTGTGGTATAATGAATGCATGAATGCTCATTAAAAGCCACTTACATGTATTGCGACAGATTCTATGGTTTTATCCAGAGGTTAGACGCAGTCCTTGAACTGGTCTCATAATAAAGTTTAAGTGAAATTTCTTTTTTCGCTACATGAAAGTTTAGGTTAGTGAATTAGTTTGCCTTTATTGAGTGATTTTCTTAGCCAGCTTTTGGCCTCAACTCAAACTCCAAAGCCAAACGCGCACGAAACAACCCCGAAAACTCAATGACCCGCGCGAACGTAAGAGTGACCCAAGTTTTATTATTCAGGCTGCAGACTTCCCAATATGCAAATTAACCATAGTGTCCCAGCATAATAGTTAGGGATAAATGGGTGAACAATTTGATTCAGTACATGTTGACATTAAGTTGAGGATGAAGCGTTTAAACGAGCTTCTGGCGTCCGCATCTGTCATCTCATCTACTTAAGCCATGAAACGTGTTGAACTGGTATATGGAATTAATGTTAACGTTTTTTTTTTCTTTTCTCAGCACCGAAAACTCTCGCTAACTTCGCGGCAGACGTAATATTCTTGATGGACTCTTCGTTTGATGTTGATCAAAATACACTCGATCGAGAGAAGAACTTCGTAAAATCCATGGTGCGGTCCCTGACCTTATCGCGTGAGAAGTCTCGAGTTGCTGTAATTGGCTTCGGTAACGTTCCTGTCGAAGTAGTTCGATTCTCTTCATCCCAAGACGTAGCGGCAATTACAAGCGCAGTAGACAATGCACGAAAAGTTATTGGCCGGCGTAACATTGCCAAGGTTTTAGAATTTACTGCCTCCGTTCTCGATAAAGCTCGCTCATCTGTGCCGAGGGTGGTCATCTTGCTGACTGCTGGTAGTGAACTGTATCTCACGGCATCCTCTCAAGCACTTAGAGATCTTGGGACCAGTCGATACGTCATCGCTATAGGGCCGAATGCCGATGAGGAAGAGTTGACTCCCATCATCGACGAACCACGTGACTTGTTTACGATTTCAACGCCGAAGGAGCTAACCTGGAGCACTGAATATTTGGTCAGTGAGATTATAAAGAGGACAGGTGAGGTTGTGGTAAGAACAAAAGATGCTGTGTGGCTTTTCAATACCATTTTGAATCGGCTTTCCCGAGGTATTCAACATGTCATTTAATTGATCTATTCCCTCCACTGAAAGAACAGGAAAATGGAAATAAAAAGGAAAAGGACATTACATGACATGGCCCTTGGCAATAGTTGAATTTACAGAATACTGTGTAAAACGTCGATACCCGTGGAACAAGAGGACAAAGCGAATATCACAGTGAACGAGCGATTTCCTTTTATTCGTCGACTGTGACTGAACCACGTATCAAAGTTTTGAATTAATCTACATAATTGTGCAAACATTAGCGTCCTACTCGTGTTACCAGAGCAGTTCTCTTATACTGAGACGCTAACAATAGCCATACCAATTTGAGTTTATTTTATAGTGTGGCTTTCTGTTATGGCTGGAGCCTAGGATGATCATTTATTTAGACCTTTTCTTTCGTAGGGGACAACTCGCCAGTATTCAACGTTACAGCAGATATAGTGTTTGTAGTGGATTCTTCGAATGAAGTGTCATCACAGGGCTATACCAGCGAGAAACAGTTTGTCAAGTCAGTTGCCCGAGCCCTGAACCTGGCTCCGAAGAAATCCCGAGTTGCTGTTATTATTTACAGTGACTATGCCACCACACCTATTAAGTTTGCTGATTACCAAACCACGGATCGACTTAACGACGCTGTAGACAACCTCATTCACCTACGTAGAACGAGACGGATGGACCGGGCTCTATTTGAAACCGTGGAGGTTTTGAAACAAGCCAGGCCACTTGTTCCAAAACTTGTATTCTTCTTAACTTCCGGGAGACAAGATATCGGAGCGCCAACGCTGGATGCAGCTGCCAGAGCTGTAACTGAAACCGGTGCCATGACGTATTTAGTTGCCATCGGGCAAAGACCAAATCTTAGGGAGCTTCGCGTGATAGTGGAGAAACCTGACAACATTATCTCAGTCACAGCGTTTGGTGATCTACAACAACAAAGTAGAGATATTAGCAAGGATATTGCCAAAAATCTAGGTGAGTGTCAGTAAAATGATAAAGATAAAAGCGATTTTGTCTGTTCTGTGTCTTGATCTATACAATTTAGGCTTATTTCTGTCTGTGGTAATTAGCAGACTTGTAACTTTTCTCCATTTTTTTTTTTTTTTTTTTTTTTTTCATGCGATATTGCCGATAGCATACGAAATCATATCAATCGACAGCCAATATCGATATTTAATACTTATGCTGAATTTTTTTTCCTCGCCGAGTTCAAATAATTACCGGAGCTAGAAAGTGAAGTTCAAAATAAACGCCCCTGGCGAACGTGAAGTGAAGCGATTCTGCTTTGAGCCCGACATTACCCAACCGAACCCCATAAATAACAGAACAAACTAAAAAGAAAATTGGCCTGTCGTACTTTACAGTCTTCTGGACAACAGATTCCCCAGGACGTTGTTTTGTACTTGTACATTATTCACTATAGACGAATTCAGTGACATCATTTTCTTGTTTTCTTGGGCTTAAGGATATATTTGCTTTAATTCATGAACATTGATTTACTGATGACCAAAAATAGTTCATGAAAATGATGAAAAATATCATTTTAAAATACGTCGGGCCTTTAATGAACGTTGGACCTACAGGGGCAAGTTTTAAATAAAAACACACAAGGTCAATTTGCGAAAATACTCCACTGCATTTTAGCCCATGCTATGCAAGCTGCACTCAGCGAAAGGATGGAAAGATTTTTCGTCTGTCTCATGGTATATTGTGAATGCCCTACGATTGCTTTTTACTTTTCTTTGCATAGTCAACACTTTTGAACATAATGAAAGTCCAGTCACCTTAGAATATTTTTGTGGTGTGCCCCTGAGTATACCACTGCAAACATTATTGAATAAATCTTTGTTTCTCAAGGGTCTGACGTCACAGCCGATATAGTATTCCTGATAGACTCCTCCAGTAGTGTCAGCTCAGCAGACCACAAGAAAGAAAAAGATTTCGTGGCCTCCTTGGCGAAAAACCTCAACTTTGGTTCTGGTAAGACGCGTGTAGCAGTAATACTTTACAGTGATTACGCCAGACAAGCTATCAGGTTTGATGTGGTGAGCAACCCAGAATCTCTCCAATCTGTACTTGATGGTCTTCAACAGTTAAGAGGTGGAAGGAGAATCGATAGAGCCTTAACAAGCGCGACTCAGATGTTTAGAGGCAGCAGACCCAATGTCCGTCACATACTTGTCCTGTTAACGTCTGGAGAGCATACATCCGAATTGATAAACCCCTTTGAAATCGCTGTGCAACAGCTGAAAACGTTGAACGTGGAAAGGTTCGTTGTCGCCATAGGAAAAGAATCAAGTGGGAAATATTTGAAACCAGTTGTAGAAAGAGACGAAGATGTCATCTATGTACCTACCTTCGACAGTTTGAGGTCGCAGATTTTACGCATTGCGGAGCATATTTCAAAAGGTAGGGGTTTTTTCTGTGGTAAAGCTAAGCAATAGTGTCCATTTTAAGGGCTTTTAAGTCAAAAACTAGTCAGGTGATCACCATTGGTATAGAATTGCACGTTAAAATGCAACTTTTTGCTACATTAAAAAGAATGCGAGAGGAGGTTCAGAGCCTCTTTATTTTTGGAGGATTCGTGTTTTTGCTGGTACAAAAGCCTAAGGTTCCAGGTGCCGTCCTTCAATAGTCTTGAATAAGAAGCAAAATCAATGGTAAGGAAAATAGCTACTTTGTAATTTGAAAATGTGTTTGCAGGATCACCTAGTTAGTGTTTTACTGAGGAAACTAATTTTAAACTATCAGATTAAGAGATGGCGATTACTTTCGCCTCCTAGAAATCGAGAGCGGACAGTGCAATTGTTTTAGTAGAATTCTAACAGAGATGCCATCATAATTATAATGATTTCCTGCTATTTGTCTACAGAATATGTTAAGTTATAGTAAACTCCACGAGTTAGCGGTTTTCGTGCGCGGATTGAATTTTCATTTGAAAGTTGCTGCTGTGTAAGTGCACTGAGATCAATTCATTCAACAAGTCGTTTAACGGATAAATTTCGTTAATTTTAATTTTCTCGGAAACCGAATTGTTCAGTAATGTTTTAAATCCTTCTCTGCAACTTTGGGAAAGGAGAAAATGTCACCATTTTGTAGGCGACTTCCAGCCATTGCATATAAAATGTCTGAAAGGATGCGGTGGCCCAGCCAATCAGATTACAGTATTTGCAATAGTATACTAGTAGAATTATACTAATACAGGTTTACCCAATAGGGCCGGGTTGTTCGAAAGCCGGTTGGCGACAACTCAGGATTTCGAATTCCCGGTTATTGCGAACTCAGAACGGTTTCCTTTGGATTCCCCCTTCAGTCCTTTACTATTGTTTTTTCGTACTCTCGCTATTTTGAACTATTTTTCGATTCCCCTGCGGGTTCGAAATAGCGGGGTTCAGCTGTATTTTTCGATTCCCCTGCGGGTTCGAAATAGCGGGGTTCGACTGCATTAACTTCTCTTTCTAATCCTGGGTTACCTTAGTCGGGATTTGAACAACACGGCCCAGTAGTTCAGCGTGTCATTCAGGGGAGTATTGATAGTCCTAGTCGTTTCGTACTAAATGCTTGCTTTCCCGATAAGACAGTAGGCGGAGAAAGTTTACTTCATACCGACTTGTTTTGTCAAAGGAATACAAGCCGATGTCGGTCTTGCAAAGCTAACTAACTTTTATTTGTTTTCTTTCTTCCTTGAAGCGGAGATGGACATACTAGAATCGTTTCCTGCTGATGTGGTTTTCCTCATCGACTCGTCATCCGACGTTATTCTGGACAACTTTGAAAGGGAAAAGAACTTCGTTAAATCTGTTGTTCAATTCATGAAAGCTGATCAAAACGTAACTAGAGTAGCGGTTGTCACGTATGGTTACATAGCCAAGGAGCAAGCAAGTTTGATTAGTCCGCAAGGTGAACTTCTTAGAGGTTTGGATGGAGCAGAATACGTCGGAGGAAGAAGGAGAATCGATCTTGTCGTTACCAAGGCTGCCGAGATCTTGGAAGGGAGCAGATTTTTGGTTCCAAAAGTTGCTGTTTTCTTGACGGCAGGAGTGAATGGTGTTGGTGAAGCAGACTTACTTAGAAATGCATCCGGGGCGCTCCGTGACGTAGGGGGTAATACGTATGTTGTTGCCATTGGTGGAGACGTTGACTTAAAGGAACTTGAGATGATCGTGACGAAACAAGGCGACATTTTTAAAGTCCCCGAATTCACTGGACTAGCACAAACGTTTGAATCAACAGCCAAAGCTATCATAAGGAGGGCAGGTTAGTTTTGTTTCGTGTTGTTATCGTGAACTCAGTAGGCCTAAGGTTGAATAATATTTATTCACTGGTTTTAATTTAGAAATAAGGCCATCCCTTTTTTTTCTCTGTTTAGCGTCGTCCGACCGACCCAGATTTTCGCGTTTTCAAAAAAAAAAGTTACACAGAAGGCAATGAAGGCAATGACACATTATTTCAAACAATTGTCACTTTAATCTGAAACATAAGCAATTTTTTGCCTTACAGATTTTTAGTTTTTCCCTCTTCTCGTTTGATTTTAACAACGACGTCGACGTCGATGTTGACTTTGTAACCACACCTTGTTGTTTCCAGGCTCCACGGATATTATGCTGAGTTACCGGGCCTCCTAGCTCCAGACTCCTTTTCCAATTTTATTTTTGTTGTCTTTTTTCCTTTTCCGACCGACCGACCCAAAATCAGAAAACGCATTCGACAATAAACGGAAAAAAAAGGGGATGGCCCAATGATAATTAACATGTGACGTCAGCTTTTTGGTTCAGGAGGCCACGATTTCTACGTACTGAAAATTTTAGAATTATAGTTAACCTCTAAAGAACCCTAGTTATGAAGTTTCTCGGTAGTTCATTTTTAAAGACTGAACCTTAACCGTCCCAGTGAATCATCAGTGTTTTTTATTTAATTAGTAGACTGTAGGTTCTACTTGTTCAAACAACCAGTTAACAGTCGCCAGTTGGTCTTACGCTAGTTTGTTTCCCGCAGAGCTGTTTAATGCAGCAGTTAATGTCAAGTAGGCTTACTTATTTCTGTTTTTCTTACAGAGCGAAAACCTGAGAAAGTCTACGATGTAGATGCCGATATTGTCTTTTTGGTGGATTCTTCTGGGAATGTTGGGGGAGAAAACTTTGGAAAATTAAAAGATTTTGTGAACAACGTTGCCCGTTCTCTAAATTTAGCTACTGCGAGGTCCAGGGTTGCCGTAATCCTCTTCAGCTCTTACGCACGACTGGCAATAGGATTTAGCGGCCACTCCACTATGCGGACATTTAAAGAAGATGTGGACAAACTCTCCCTTGTTGGCGGCTCGAGAAGAATTGACCGCGCCTTGGACGCTGCCGTGACTCTGTTGAAGAACGTTCCTTCAAATCGTCCCAAAGTCGTTATCATGCTAACAGCTGGAAAGCAAGATTCTGGTTTTGGTAATACTTTAACTAGTGCCGCGTCTCCATTACATGCCATGCGAGCACAAACATACGTTGTCGCTATTGGTCCCGAGCCTGACGTGCTAGAATTACGGCCTGTTCATCGCTTGGACTCTAATCTCTTAGTTGTTTCCTCCTTTGCATCACTGGAGCCTCGCACCAGGCCAATTACCAAACATATAGCAGAGAGAATAGGTGAGAATTTATCAGCGATAGTTTTTGACTCCTTTGCTTTGTCGAACCAATTTGACACAAGCTACGGTCTAAAAGGGCTAACGTAGCGGTGAAGCTCTATCATAAAAAGTGCCAGTTTCGTCCCAATTTCTTGTTCAGGGTAAAAGGCTCATGCCGCTAGAGCTTACACGGGTTTCTGTGAAACAGAGTGACCAAGATTAATGCCTCTTCCCTTAGATTAAATGTTTCTTCAACGCAGACTACTCCACAGCATTTTTTTTTTCTTTTTTTCTTTGAGGTTTTGCTATGTATTTCGGCACCAATACCTACTCTTAAATGTAGAAGGGAAGGTTACGGGAAATTAAAGATAACTTGTTTCTTGGTCGATATTACATTGCTCTGACATAATATACCATAGCCAAGTTAAAAAAAAGGAGGTTCGCTTTGCTTTATGAAAAATAGAAGGGTTTGTGTGGTGAAGCGCAGAGACTCTCTATTACTCAGCTGAATCATTTGGCCAAAATAATCTATATCTCTACCTTGGAAGTCGATGTTTCCTCCAGATATGGTACACTGTTACAAGCTTTGTTTATTTGTTTTGCAGAAATACAACCAGAGCCACCACGCGACTTTACAGCTGACATCATTTTTTTGATCGATTCCTCTTTTGGGGTGTCTGCAGACAACTTTAACAAAGAAAAAGAGTTTATCAAGTACCTGTCAGCTGCTCTCAATCTCGGTCCAAAAGGATCTCGGGTAGGAATTGTCACTTATGCTTCCTATTCCAGACTCATAAGACTGGGAATATTGCAGACACCTGAGTCCCTGGGGAGTAGCTTGGATGGACTTACTCGTATTTCAGGATTACGAAGAATGGACCGAGCATTGGAAAAGGCATCCGTCGCTTTTGACAAGAACCGTCCTGAGGTGAAGAAAATTGTGGTGCTCTTAACCGCTGGTCGACAATCCAGGGGAGGCAAACCGTTGGCACAGGCTGTTCGGCCTCTTAAAACAATTGGTGCCGAGACTTTCGTAGTGGCCATTGGCTCTCAAATCAATGAACCTGAGTTGACGCCAATAGTCAAAAGGAAACAGGATATTATTCTGGTGCCCCGATTCGACCAGCTCACCTCTCAAGTAAACTCTGTTGCTGATTACATTATCAACGGTATGTTCTTACATTGTTATATTATGTTTGACCTTGTGCACCAAACTCCTATTACAACAAAAACTTTTTATGTACACTTTAAACAACTGTGCCCAGTAGTGATAACCTATTTGTCAACCAAACTTTACGAGGAGAACATAATGTCCTTCTTGTCGAGTCATTTTCCCAGATAATGTTCTGCAGCATCAGGTGGCTAGCATTATGTTTGCGCGACCAATCCAAGGTTGGGGTGTGAACGTCGATTAAGTTTTGCTTGCGCGCTCTTTTCAATCATTCACCATCAGATCATGCTCGTATCTTGACCGACCTGCGGACTATTCTCTTGTGACTTGTTATTACGCTTACAGTTACGAGTTTATTTTGCACCATTGGTTTAATAATATCACTTAAGTAAAAAAAAATTGCACAATTTCACTAACGGTCTAGTCCATCAGAAAATGTGTACGCAAAGCTATTGGTCTCGTTATGGAGTCTTTTTAGTTTATGAAATGGCTCAGTATAGAATAAAGCTTTGCTTTGCTTTGCTTTTTTGTTGAACGTAGTTAACTTAAAATTTGGTTCTTTATTCAGTTTTCCGATCTATAATACCACCGAAATTCAAATCTGATATCCTCTTCATCATGGATTCGTCCTCCCGTGTGACCGAAGATGACTTTATGGCGCAAAAAGACTTTGTGAAGTCAATGATGGCGTCGTTTAATGTCAAACGAGGGCAATCTAGAGCCGCGCTGATCACCTACGGAACGAATTCAGAGAAAGTACTCCGTTTTGATAGCTATCTCTCCGTGAATTACATCGAAAGTACAGTGGATACAGCAACAAGTGTTGGCGGAACAGCCCGAATTGACAAAGCACTTGTTGATGCCAGTGATGTTCTGAGAGACGCTAATCCGTCGATTCCTAGGATTGTCGTTTTGCTTGCTGCAACTGGCAAAGAAGAAGATCCTCACAAAGAGTCGATCAAAGCTGCCGCTGAGAGGATTCACGGCCTGGGAGCAAGAGTGTACGTCCTTGCAGTTGGAAGGGAGCCAAATGTTGAAATATTAGGGCATGTCGCTGATCATCCACAAGATGTTTTCAAAATCTCAACCTTTAAAGATCTGAGGCTGAACAGTGATTCCATAACAGAGACGATTTACACCAGAGTCGGTGAGTTACATGGCTTTCGATGAATTTTCACATAGGATACCGCAATGAATTGATTTAGTGCCCCTGTTCCGAAAAGCGTCCCTTTGTGAAAGTGTCATAGAGCACACAGATAAATTAGACGAATTTATTTTGCTTTCTTATTTCAACGCCACGCTCAATATGTTGATTTGGGATCACGAGACAGCCCATATCGTTGCAGTTCTTAATTTAATGTGTCCGTTGTTGTTCATTTTAAACTGTGGTTTCACATTCCGATGTGTATGTCAAAAAAAGAAAATTTCTTAAAAGAGACTTTCGCATTACAACTGAGACCGCCTTTCAATTGTTCCTTTAAACTATTACTAGGAAAGTTCTTTTTATCGCAGCGTTATAATCGTGTATGCGATTACCGAGCAACGAGCAAGAAACGTGTCGAATAGCTGAGTCAAAGTACAGTAGTAACGTCCGACCAATTTTTTACAATAGCTGCAGAAATTCTCCCGTGCTCATTCGCCAATTTGTATTGTCAATACTGAGCGAACAGACTCATGAATTTATAATTTTTGCCTCTTTGTTATTGTAAAAAAACAAATTGACGTCAGTTTTTCATTGACAATGAATTTCGTGATAGCATTGTCAAAGTAGTCTGACGAAATTCAAGATCAATAACAGGACAGACTCATGAAAAAGTTTCGTCAATTTGTTAAATAGCACACGCAAGTATCCCAGTGGCTTAAATACAACTGAAAAGAGAAACGCGAGAAAATAACTGTGCAAGCTCAGTCACTATTGGTTTCTTTTCCCTGCTAATTCGCATCCTCATTCTTTATGTATTCATTGTTCTGACTGTTGATGATCTTGTTGGTGTTGTTGTTGTTTATGATGTTGTTGTCGACCTGTCATTCTTGCTGGTAATCTTATTGTGCTTGTGGGTTATTACCTTTTTTTTTGTTTTGTCGCTTTGTGCAAAAATAGCTGTCATAAGTTAAGTTCCACTGTTTTGCATTCCATGAAAAGAGTAGGATAACGTTATTCTTTACTATTTGCAGTTCTACCCAAACCAGTACAACCAATGAAATTTGAAGCTGACATTGTGTTTATTGTGGACTCTTCTTCTGAAGTAAGTCGAGAAAACTACAACAAAGAGAAAGCTTTCATCAAGTCTTTGGCCAAAACCCTTAACCTTTCCCCAGGGAAAACTCGAGCATCTGTGGTCGTCTACAGTGGAGTAGCGAGTCTCGAGATAAGATTCAACGCTTACTATAATTCCACGATATTTGATAAAGCAGTGGATGACTTGCCATATCTTGGCTCCGTACGCAGAATGGACTTAGGATTACGAGAAGGCGCTGTTGCAATGAAAGACGCGCGACCAAATGTTCGTAGGGTTGTTGTTCTGTTGACAACAGGGCGTCAGAGCCAATCAAGTAATTTATTGCCTCAAGCTGTAAAACCACTTCTGGAGCTTAGCGCCAATATATATGTCGTTGCAATAGGTTCGCAACCGAATGACCAAGAACTACGGCTTGTTGTTGAGGAGCCTAGTGACGTGTTAAAGGTGTCGAGGTTTGATGACCTTACGCCACAGACGAGACCAATTGCGAGGCATATTGTGAACAAAACCGGTGAGGAAACTAGTTTTACCTGCTTAGTATAGCGTAAAGGACATATTAATCGATTGCCAAATTCAATTACCCATTTTTATTGACTTTGCCTTGGCTTATGGCTTTAGTTATCTCATATTACTGTGATACCTTCCCTGTCATTTATAGAACCTATTTACTTAATTCCCTATTATCTCAAATCGGATTTCCTATGTATTTCCCATTCTTAAAATCACTAAACTGCATTTTTTTTTACTTCAAAATGCAATTGGCTCATTCCGTTATTTTTATTTGCCGCGATCAGCAATGTGTTTTAGTCTTAAGGTGTAATTAATACGCTCTATTCAAGAAGGAAAATGAATGCGCGGAGGGTGTGAGGAAGGGAGTTTGTCAGCTTTATGTAAATGATCACTAAAACAAGAGATAGAAGGTCAACTGTGAAAGCATAGAACTCGGAGGAGCAATTCTTTTTGCTAAGCTACAGGGTAAAGTTTTATCTATTCTATCAAGGTATAAACAGAGTTTGGGGACAATGCTGGTAAATGGATTACATTATAGCATGAATAGAAGTTGGAAGATTTACGCATCCACGGTGCGGAAAAATTTTTCATCGTCGTCTTTATCATCACCATTATCATTATCATCCCTAATTAATGTTTTCAATCTTTTCTCTTGAAGCACTTTTTAAAATTCAACCGATTATTTGGCGTTTAATTTTACATTTCATTTTCGTTCAGATTATCCATCTGCTGAGGGAGATCTAGTACACGTCGTATTCCTTTTGGATACCTCCTCTGGCGTCAGTCGCCGAGACTTTGGAAAAGAGAAAGAGTTCGTGAAGTCAATGGTGCGGTCACTTGATGCCCCTCTCAAAGAATCAAAGATGGCGGCAATTCCGTACGGCGCTTTCCCCGTGACGTCAGGAACATTAAAGAGCTACCAGTCCTTGAATGAATTTGATAGAGATGTCGATGCGTTACAGGTTATAAGTGGCCAACGAAGAATGGATGAAGCTTTGAACGGTGCTACTAATATGCTTCGACGAGAGAAGTCACCAGCCCGTAGTATCGTTATTTTGTTGACTGCAGGTAGACAAGCCCAACTGTATCGAGGCCGTCTTGTGAGGGATTCCAGCAAAGAACTGAGGAACGTGAGTGCAGAAATTTATGTGATAACCATTGGAAGTGAAGCGAGCTTTGACGGGTTAAGGCCCATTGTTGCAGAACCCGAAGATATTTATCAAGTTGGTTCGTTCGATTATCTTCAGAGGGAAGCGCAGCCAATCGGGAGGGATATCGGTAGTAAGTGAAAGACATTTTTGATTTGTTCTATAGTTTCTTTCAAGGAAAGATTATTGTTTAAGATTCCTTTCAACTGAGCATTGGTGTATTACAGTAAATGCTAGGTTACTAGTTCATTTTACCCACGCCAGTTAGTTGGTTAGTAGCTGGTCTCGTGGCTTGTGGTGTCAATATTGTTCGCTGTCAAAAGTTCTATGATCATAACAACAAGAAATTGTCACATTTCGCAACTGCATACCGCATTCTGATTTGGTAATTCCTGTGCTGTAATTGGCTACCACTGGAGGCACGTTGGGGCTATTTTGCCCTCTTGGGATTACCTGCTGTATCCCGCAAGAAAATGGTGTTCTTTATGCCATATACCAAATCTTTTATTAACCAACCTTGTTCAGTCAAGATGGTAAGATATTGGCCTCGTGTTTTTCTGTTTTTTGTTAATGGACCTCGACTATGCCTCTCGGTAGTTAAAAATGCAAAACGAACCCGACCAATGTCGTAGACGACTTGATCTCATGCTTGGTCAGTAACCCATATATATTTTTGTCATTAGGTGGTGCAAATAGATCGTTGGACGTAACAGCTGATATTGTCTTCATGGTAGACTCCTCGGCTTCAGTCGGAAACGCAAATTATAAAAAAGAGAAGGAGTTCGTTAAATCGTTAGCACGACTGGTTAATGTCACTTCTGAAAAATCGAGAGTAGCTGTTATCGCGTACAGCAGATCAACCATTCCTGTTGTACGATTTGATGGTTACCAGTCATTAGATGATTTGGACAAGAAGGTAGACGACATGCCTTTGCTTGGTGAATCTTACAGGCGCATGGATGTTGCCTTGCAGTCCGCTGCTCAAATATTAAACTCTGCTAGACAACATACTCCAAAGATCGCAGTGCTATTGACTGCTGGAAGGCAAATACCTGGTGGGGTTTCACTCGACACCGCGACCCAACCGCTGCGAAATTTAAATGTCACCGTTATTGTGGTAGCTGTGGGGCAACAATACGACAAACAGGAGCTAGACCCTGTTGTTTCTGAGAAGAAAGATTTATTCGAAATAGAGTCTTTCAATGTACTCTTGTTACGTGCTAGGACGATTGGAAAAGCAATAGAGGAAAAGTCAGGTAATTTACTAGGTGTATTAGATTTTAGTATAAATCTACTAGCGTTCTATCAC